>NW_010390415.1:0-283 GCF_000710305.1 Buceros rhinoceros silvestris | reverse complement strand
CCACTGCTGCGTCTTGGTTTTGGCAGGAGCAGCCCCACACGGAGGGAGCTGGCACAGGGACCCTGCTTCCCTCCCCAACCCGCAGGGCTCGCTCCCCACGGCCGGGAGGTCCCGAGCGCGAGGGTCGGGACACCCCAAAAGTCTCCCAAAATGGCACAAAACGCTTATTGCTGGTATTTATCCGAACGACATCGAGGACCCCTCCTCGGTCGCCCCTGCAGCCCATGGCACGGGCTCCCGATCCTCTTCTCCGCCAGGCGAGGGGGCAGCGGCGGGGGGGGCA
>NW_010390414.1:2872-3237 GCF_000710305.1 Buceros rhinoceros silvestris | reverse complement strand
GGCACGCCGTAGGCGCCGTACTCGCTGCTGGCCATGGAGATGGGGGTGGCGGTGTCGATCATGCCGGAGCTGTACATGTGGGGCCAACTCGTGCCAATGGAGCTGCCCACCGTAGTCAACTGGTTGGGGAGGGGGTAGGCGGCTGGCATGGGCTGCATCGTGGAAAAGGCGAGGCCCCCGGGCATCTTGTACTCTCGGGCGATGATGTTCTCGATGGCGAAGGGGTGCTTGAAGCTGGAGGGCTGGGACACGCCGAGGTTTGAGGTTGTATGTGGACATCTGGGGCAGGTGGGTTCCGGTGGCTGCCAGCGCGCTGAGCCGCAGCTTCGCCTGCTGCTGCAGGTACTGTGCCGCGTCCGCCGGCT
>NW_010390414.1:2323-2695 GCF_000710305.1 Buceros rhinoceros silvestris | reverse complement strand
GTGAGGGGTGGCGGGCGGGCCGGAATCCTTCCGTTCTCGAACATGTCCCCACAGCTGGGGTGCAGCGCCCAGAAGCTGCCCTTGCCCGGCTGATCGGGGCGGCGCGGGATCTTAATGAGGCAGTCGTTGAAGGAGAGGTTGTGGCGGAGGGAGTTCTGCCAGCGCTGCGTGTTCTCCCGGTAGTAGGGGAAGCGGTCCATGATGAACTTGTAGATCTCGCTCAGGGGCAGCATCTTCTCCGGGGAGCTCTGGATCGCCATGGCGGTCAGCGAGATGTAGGAGTAGGGAGGCTTCTGATCACTGTAAGTGTTTCTGCCCGGGCGAGGCATCTTCGCTAGGGGACCCGCGGAGATCTGCAGAAGGGCAGCGACA
>NW_010390414.1:0-2150 GCF_000710305.1 Buceros rhinoceros silvestris | reverse complement strand
GAGGTGAGTCCGAGAGGATTTGCACCGACACCCGGCCGGGGAGGCGGGTGGGTGTGGGGCCGGGCTGGAGGAGGAAGAGTACGGGGAAGGGGCACGGCAGATCTCAGCCCTCGGGGGGCGGGATGTGGGCAGGGGAAACCAACGCGGAGCTCTGCGCCACCGGCGGGGGAAAAGCTATGCGCCTTTCTCTCAGCTTCGGCCTCGCTCAGCCTGGCCTCCCCGCAGCAGCTTGCTCCCATAAAGTTACTCTAGTGCTAGCTCTGCCTTCTGGTCTCGGCGAGGAGGATAAAAGGACCCCTTCCCATTCCCTCCCCTCGTTTGCTACCACGTTCCATACAGCCCTGTATATGCCCACCTTAAAGTTGCTGGAAGTTGTCAGTCCGCATCCGGGATGCAGCTGGGAGTCCGGGCTCTTCTCCACCCTGCTCCTCTGGCGTGTCTCTCGCTCCTTTCCTGGCCACTCTGCTCCGGTTTAGTCCTGAGGAGGCAGCGAGCTGGCTTGATTTGGGGAATCCTCTTGTACACCCCTCCCTTCTCTTCTGCGGGCTGAATCAGCTTCTTTTACACCACCGGCAGCTGGACTGTAGCAGAGGCTTGTTTGCTTCTCTGCAGCCGCGATGAACTAAGTAGTTGCCTCCATGTCCTTCCTCTAACCATCTGATAGTTTTATGTGGTGACATGAGCAGAAAAGACCCCTGTAGAGGCGCTTCATTAATGTGCCACTTCTTTGCTATCATATGACAATCGCCTTGGGAGCAGGGGGAGGGGAGCGGGGAGGAGGGGGCTGAAGAGAAAGGCATAATCTGGTTTCATTTACACCTATTTACATGGACACCTTGGGCCAATGGGAATCATTTCCATTTGAAGGCAAGGCGAGGGGTGAAAAGGCTCCGCCAGCGGAATTGCAGTGCGGTGGTACCCGGTGGCTGGGGGTGGGGGGGAAGGTATGCACTAACCTCTCTGTGGACTTTGCAGGAAGCTTAGTCTGCAATTCACACTTACAAATGGAGGTACTGAGCAGTGGGATGTTTGACATGGAAATTGCTTGGCTGTGGTATTCTGTTTGTTCTGCATTGTTATCTGATTTGTATTGTTGGCTAACTTAAGGCGAGCCTTTTTCCCTCTAACGAGAGACTTTCTCTTAGGCAAATCTGCTCTCCCCAGGCGAAGGTTCTTTCGCGGAGAGAATAGATCGGGGCTCCTCCGTAGCCGGCTCGGGAAGTTTCCTCCCCCCACCCCCTCCCCAGAGCAGGGCAGTTGCTCTGTTTTTGCGGACCTGTTGATGCAAAGCCGTGGGAATCGCCTTAAAATACATCGCAGCTCATTCTCCGTGGCCAGGGCACGGCCCCGGTGTGCTCGGTGCCGACCTGCCCTCCACGCCGCTGTCCTGCTCCCGGGGAGCAGCTTGCACGCCAGCTCTTCCTCGAGGCAGGCGGGTCCCACAGAGCTGGGCTGGCGTAACGGGCCGTGTCACCGGTTCCTACATTGAATATCGCCAACCTGACGCCTTCTGCGGGGTTTCCATGACGTGCCTCAGGCCGTTCGTATGCCTATGTGCTTCTCGGAGCCCACTTGCGTGCGTCGGAGCAGGCAGGTTGCGTAACACTCGAGTCGCGGCTCGCTCTGCCCCACTGTGCTGCTTCCTACCCGGGAACCAAGGCCCGATCCTGCAATCGCAGCCCAGACAAGCAGCCCCACTGCCGGCCGGGCGTCCCGGGGGAGGATCAGGCCCGGAAGGTCCCAGGCTTGTCCTGACACAGGAGGCAAGTTGGTGTGATGTGTATTCCCGAGGTTGCGTTGCATCCTGTCACCCTAGAGCCAGAATACAAATTGCCTCGGGAACTGCAGACCCTGGGAGGAAGAGCCTTTGTGGTGAACGTACATCATTCCATGAACAATATTTTCGGAGTCGGTCAATAACTCACCAAAACGTAACTTAAACACGATGAATTTAGGAGATTAAACAATTTCATTAATATTGAAATGGCTGCTGAGGCCGAGCGCGCCCGCTTGAAATGCAAGCGCACGTTTTTCAATATTAACAGAAGTACTTGAAGAAAAGAATAATGTCACCTTCTTAATTCAGCAAAAATAGCTGGGGTGGGGGAGGGAGCGCCGCGCCGGCTGTCGGCGCAGCGCGGGCTGCTGCT
>NW_010390413.1:39169-39654 GCF_000710305.1 Buceros rhinoceros silvestris | reverse complement strand
TTACAGGAAAGCTTTGGAAGCTGATGAACAGCTTGTACTGCAAAGTTCAGTTCTACTCATTTTTTAAGGGGTTCCAGCCATGCGGTGAGAACTGGCCCCCATCAGTGACGAGGTGCATGTGAGAGGAAATAAAACTGTCCGAGACTTCTCTGCAACTCCCCCACACCCTGAGGAATGCCCTTCTTTAGCATCTTTCTTTTCCCGTTTTCCCATCAAAGGGTATCAGGTGAGGTGTCAGGCTGTTTGAAGATGTTTTATGTGAACGAGCGGGTGTTTTTGGGTGCAGTACATTACAGCGCCGTAATCTGGCATTCGCAGATAACGCCTGAAAACGTGCTCTTCTAGGAGGGGTGCCTGCTACAAACCCTGCTGCCGCTGTGCTTGCCCTGGGAGCTGTGGGCATGGTACCTGGCCCGTCTCCCTGCAGGGAGGATTCTGGTCACCAGTGTATGGTAAGGCGGCCGCTGGGCCTGCTGGCAGGGCGG
>NW_010390413.1:23254-38814 GCF_000710305.1 Buceros rhinoceros silvestris | reverse complement strand
GGGGGGCTGTGTGCTGGCAGAACACAACACGTGCATCAAGGTGGCTCTGAAGCCATGTGTGCAAACTAAGCGTGGTGCTCTACAGATGTGTGTGGAAGTAGCTTAATTTCAGCCTTCAAAGTCATCATCTGGCAACGTCAAACTGCCTTGAACACACAGGAGTTACTTGCAGCTCCTGGCTTTGGTTTGCAGGACCCTTAATGGGAACTGCTATTTGCTCTTGCTTCATTTTTGCTCAGTCCATTACACAAGATCTTCTTGGTTAATGGAGAAGAAGAAAGAAGGAAAGTAGTAATTAAATGAACATGCATAGCTGTGGGCCTCTTCTTAAAAAAAGCCTCATTGTACTATACCGTAAATGCGGTAACACGACCAAATGGGGTGGAGCGGGAGGGAGCTCCTGGGGCGACACTCAAAGCAGAGGTGTGTGGAGAAAAGGTCTTTCGGCAGCTCCTGACGGAGGCAATGCCAGCACAGAGAACCTGAAACCATCTGTCTTAATTAAATTACATATTGATCTCCTGCTGGAATATAACAAATTCCCCTGCTTCAGAGTGGTAAGCCAGAGCAGTGGCTCCGACGAACACACGGATGAGCCATTGCCCATCCCTTGCTGCTCTTCCCAGAGTCAGAGGAGGTGGCATGTTGTAGCAGTCACATAACTTAGTGCCTGGTTATCTGGAAATTAATAACCCCATGTGTCCTCGGGCTGCGGTGCTTCCTCTAGACATGTCGTGCAAGTGGAGCGGAGCAGCTATGCACACCGCACAGAACCCCCTTCCTTTTGCATTTTTTTCCCCAGGCTTTTAGCAGCTGCTTTTCACCCACTGACTACCTGAAATGGGCTGCGTTGCTGGTGGGGGACAGTGGGCATGGTTTTCTGCTGCCTGGGCTCTGCTCCTCCCTCCGTGCCCACGAGCTCCTGCTGCAGCAGAGCTTCCTGGCCAAGGAGTTTGCTGATGCTGGCCGTGGTTTTCTGCTGACCGGTTTCACAGCTTTCCAGCTTGGCTTAATCTGCTGGCACAGGGTTGCTGTGCTGGGGCTGAGCTGCCAGAAGGAAAGTGAGGTTTTAGCTGCCAGTCCAGCTCGGGTTCCTAGGCTTAGTGCAGCCGGGGCCTGAGCTGGGGAAGGCACGTCCTCATATCTCTTCAAACCAGCCCCAGATGCTCTCAGAAAGGTGTATTTTCTTACCTCTGACTGTCTATCCTCTCCCTACCACCAAACCAAAGATAACAGTGATCCCTGTTCCCTATCATTCAGCTGCTGATCAGGGCCTAGAGCACTGCAAAAATAGAGAAAACTGCTAAGAATAGCTTTTGTCCTCTACGAAGGGGAGCTCAGCTCTAGCCCAGCTGTTAACCTGCAAGGCTTCGGGCTGGCTGACAGCGAAGAGCTGGGTTCGCTCTGCTGAGATGGTATCAATAGAAATCAGCTGCTCGTGGCTTTGACAAAATCAGCTTGACTCGTGGCAGAGTGAAACACACTTGTTAGTGTAGAATATGACTGCTAACCTTTAAAAAAAGTTGTAAATATTATTTACTAGTCTTCAGGGCTTGTGTGTTTCTGCTTGATGTTCAGTTTGACCGTTGGGTTGGCTCTATCTGCAGATAACGAAATCCCCCACCTCTCCTAAAAGACAGCGATCTCCTGTTACGAGGGCTGCCTGAGAATGGCCTTCTCCCAAATGGAAAATTTAATCTGGCAAATGGATTGTAACACATCTGGTCTGGAGGGAACAGGTGACCATTAATGCATTTGACAGGGAGCTAAAACAAACCTTCACAACCATCAGCCAGGGCAGATTTGGAAAACCTTCTGTGGCTGTAGGGGTCAAGTGCCTTGTCTGCCTTTGAGACGGTACCTGACACCGTTGGTTGCTGAAGCAAGGATGCCATTCTCTCCTCCTCCGGCAGTTAAGTGTATCCCCAAGCACAGTGTGCTGCTTTGCACCGTACCAAGTACATGTGGCAATGAACAACCTGCATTTCTCTGGTTTTAGCACCGTGGAATTGGATAGAGGAACAGGGAGTAGAGGATGAGTTCATCCAAGAGGAGCATGTGCTTAAACTGTGATGGTACCGATGGAGAACCACATAGTTCATATACCCCAGTCTGCTTGATTTTGTTGTTACGGGAGTTAGTGACAAAAATTGCCTCGATTAGAATGGAGCAGGACAAGGTCACCACATGCCTGTGTGATGTTTTAATTCTCACTTCCTTGTGTACTAAAAACACAAATCCTGAAGCCTTTGAAGCTGAGTGGGGTCCTAACCTGAAGGCTGAGGTGTGGGGCTGCAGCACCCCCGCCCAGACTTGCGCTGCGTGGAACTAGTGGGTGGTCAGCACAGAGATCACCACTGAAAGCATCTCAGCATTTAATGAGGCTCCAGGAAAGCTGCTGCATACCTGACCCCTTTAGATCCACTGTGCTCTCATCTCCCGGTTTCTCCCTGACTTCGTGGCTACCGCGTGTCTTCTCCATCTCGTTATTGCTCGTCTCTCATTACCTTCCCTTTCCCCGTGCAGCGATAGCGTAGATGTTGGTCAGGAACAGAGGCCGGTGATGAGGGAGGCACATCATCTGAGCAGGGGGCGAATCCTCCATGGAGAGGTGGGAGTGGGACAAGCTGTGATTTTTGGACACACAAGCTGCTCTAAAAAGGCCAGACAAACAAAAGGCTGTTTGCACTCAGAAATAGTAAAATTTCTGCTTTAAAAACAATGTGTACATTAGCAAAGTCTTTCGATTCCAGCTAATGAGGAAAGCGGCTGCAAAGATCAATGTTCCTGAACGTGTGCCGGCAGAGCAGCTTAGGGACTTGGATGGCGGAAAGCTTGATACTGTCAGGTTGTGTTGTGCCTGGTGAAAAACTCACCTTTCTAGAAATGCAATTAGGGAAAATTTAGGCATGAGATAATGTTTGGAATAGGTGACCTGAAGGCTGTCTGGATGCACCAAGGTTATTCTAACAGCAGTTATTCTAACCTGTATTTTTAGTAGCTTGCAGCTCTATGCGCTCTCCAGATAGAAGTGCCCATCAATAATATATTAGGATGTGAATGACAATTTATTCAGCAGCAGGGGAAGAAAATCCACATGGGGACCTGTCACTTTGCTCTCCCTGGGGCAGCTCCGCAGACTGTGCTATTTAACTGCAGGGGAGGAAACCTTTTGTGGTGTGAATTGAACACTGCACCACTCAAAAGGCAAATACTGCATACTCTGAGTCTCTCCGCAAGTCCTCAGTATCCACCTTGCAGGTGCTTTAATAATGGTCACAACAAATTTCCTACCCACGCAAGAAAGCGCTGAACCAGGTGGGACAAGCTCTCTGAAGGATGATGCTGACTGGTAGCTCCCAGAGCTGCAGACGAGGTACATTAAGCATTAGTGGGGTACTAGAAAGATACTGGAGGGTATAGGCTGATGCTAATAACACCCAGCTGCAGTTTTCTGGAGTTTTAAAAGGCTTTTGAGTGAAGATGGCTGAAACACTGAATGATGCAGTGGACACACCCTTTCCTGACTCTGTGGGGTGCTACTGGTCCTCCCTTGGGTGTATCAAAATCATCTCCAGCACTGAGAAATCTTCTCCCTGGCCCTGGGCATCTGTGGGTACCAGTAGTGGCTTGGAATGATTTGCTCTGTGGAGGTTGTTCCTCTCCTGGCAGGTCATGGAGACCATCCACACCACGGCACCAGATTTTCCTCAGCAGTGGGGGATGTGGCGATGGTGCCTGCTGCTGAGCCAAAGGGCTGGCGGGCAAAGAGCTGCTGCGAGAAGCAGTATCACCCCTAACACCAGTGTCCTGCCAACACAACAGCCTTCCTCACCTCTTGTCAGAAAAACACAATTTCTTTAAAATCCTTTAATCATATGATGTTCTTTAAAAAGCGGCTCCCAAGTCTCCCCTGCTGGAGTTGTTAAATATTTCTTTTCCTGAAGGGCGTCCAGGAGCTCTTCTTTGGGCACCAGTGCCAAACCATCTTCTGCTTGCGAATGGCACGGGTGCCAGTAGTGCTCTGGATGCTGCCCCAGGGCTGGTGATGGAGCTGAGTGGTGCTGTGCCCCGTCTGCAGAGTGCTTGGACCTCTCAGCCCTGAGAGCCTTGCTCAGAACCATGGGGCATTGCAGGTGATGCAGGTACTCGGAAGCCAGCTTGCGAGGGAGACCTGGGCATCCTGGGGGCACCTGTTCACCTCCTCAGGGTTTGGCCTGCAGATCTGGTCAAATTGAGGGGCAGGAAGGGGAGAGATGGCTAAAACACCCCAGCCAACATGCTGAGACCCCTGTGGCACTCCTGTCCCTGGCTGCTGGGTCTGTGCGGGAACAGCCCTGGGAGAAGTTGCTGCCAGAGGGACCTTGGAAAGCCCTCGAATCCAGCCCACGTTCCCCTGGAGACACCCAGGCCTCCCCATATTTGGCTTACGGGGGCATAAATATCAGGAGCTGCACTAGCGTGTGTGTGATGCCCAGGGATGCTTTGAGTGTCCAGCCCCTGGGCATTGCAGTAACAGTGAGCATGTGTTATCTACCCCTCAGCTGCATCAACTGTTACCTCATCCCAGAAAATGTAGCCGTATTTTCTGCTGTTGAGGTGCACAGAGTCCATAGGAGCCCTCTCTGACAGTATTTGCTGGCTGCACCAGTCTGGAGCATCTCTGCGGAAAAGCTAGTGAAAGCACCTGTGGTGTGGGGCAGAACTTCGCACTGGTGATTTTTCCGTTCGCTTTGGAAGTTAAAATGTGCTCCAGCAGGAAAGTGGTTATGACATTTCTGGGGACCCTAGCAGTGCCTGTCCACGGCCCCAGATTTCTCTGTCATCTCTTCTCTTTTGTAGGGGAAATCAGCCAAAGAGCAAACAGTCCCTCACAGTTGTTCTCACATGCACTTTTGAAGAAATATTTTTACAGCAAAGCAGTGTAGAATGAAATGCAATCAGGTTGGGAGGTGATACCATAAAAAACTTCTAAGAACTTAGCTCATTGACTTTTCAATGTTTAGGTACAAAGCAAAAATAAAGTTATTCTTAGGATAGCTTTTAAAGTTGCTGAGAGATGCAGCTGTCTTTCCACTGGCAGTGTCAAAACCTAGAGCTATGCTTTTTTTAGACTTCTTTCATAAAGGAATGTTTTGTCAAAATCCCACTGAGCTGAGCTGCTTTCTCACTCCCAATTCTGATACCTGTGTGATGAGAGGATTCGTCCCTATCAGCTTTATACATGGCAACATCTGCTTTCAGCTTTCACTGGCCTCTAATAATACTTCCCAGTTTTCAGTGCTGCGGCCTGATGTCTGCTTTTACCAGCTTTGCATGCACAAGGGAGCTGGTTTGGTGAAAAATTCAGAGAATGCCGAATACTCTCCATTTCTGTTGGAGCCAGAGTGCTCAAGATTTGTAGTGCTGGGACTCTCATCCTCATCATCTTTGAGAAAAAACACACAGAAAAAAGTGCTGCCTACGACACTGATCTGGGGCTGAAGGCTCTGCTGTTAGTTCTCGTGCAGATCTCCCATGTTATGGTGGACAAGTCCTAGACTCTCCAGGGTCTGAGCGTCTGCATGTAGAGTCACAGAATCTGAGAATCATTTAGCCCGGAAAAGACCTTTAAGGTCGTTGAGTAACATCTGTGAGATGAGGATGCCAAAATCTTCTTACAGCTGGTGATGAGACACTTGGAAATAAGGGGCAGGAGAAGTACCAGTGACAGGGAGGAGCAAAGACAGAGTATTTAATTCATCCACGGCTCCTCGTTACTGACAACGCTCTGAGCAGTTAGAAAAAAGGTGACTGGAAGGAAAACGGAGATGGAAACAGCCACTACAAAATAATTCTTGTTTATTTTCTCTAAAGGGCTGTGGATACAGCTCGTAACTGCCTATAACCCATTTTTAATATAAGGTAATTTTTGCTTAAATGATCTCGCACATCCAAAGGATATGCTAACATTTACCATCATCTGTTAGATCTACGCTGGAATATTTCATTTCTTCTGTAATAGCAGAGCTGATGCTCGTGAGAGGTTGCTTAATTATACCCACATTTTGGAAGATGAAAGATAAAAATAAATATTGGTACAAACAAAGATTTTACTTGCAGTTATGAAGAGCCGAGGGCAACGATTCAGCATCATTACACAGGTATGAACAATCTTGCCCAATATTGGCTTGTTCCTTTCTAATTACTGAAGGGTTTTACCTGATTTGCAGAGATTTCACGAGTGAGTGTTTCTCCTGCCGTATAATTCAGATGAATTGGTTTGATTTTGCATTGCCAGTCCAGTTGTGGTCATGAGATACGGGCTGTCGCAGCTCCTAGCACGGATACTCTGGCCAGGATGCAGGAGAATAATTCAGGCTCTGCCTGACTAGGGGAGTGAGCTGGGGAGAGCCCAAAGCGGGTGGATGGAGCAGTGTCCCCTTCATGGCACCCCAGAGGAGTTCTCACGGATGTGGTCCCTCAATTTAATCACTTATTTTGTCATGTCATTAAGCTGCTGTAGCATGTTAGGCCAAGCAGTTTTCCTTTCCTGGATATCAAAGATTAGCAGAATTTTGTAATTTGAAAGACACTTGCTATCAAATTCCCACCTATTTCCTACTTTTTGAGCCACTTGTCCCAGTGAGTTTCCCCAGGAAGGGATAGGGGTGGCCACTGGTCCGCGGCTCAAGGGTGGAGGCTTTCTCTCTGGAAGGAGTCAGGAGATCTGAGGAACAGGACAGAACTTGTGTGCCAGAGGGGCCGGCGCTCTTTTCCTGGTCTATCTGTATCCAAGTGCCTCTAGTGCGTGTGCCTGACCTTGGTGTAACGTGTGACAGGAGACCAAACCATGCTGAAAGCAAAGAGACGCAGCTAGGTGGCTGCACTTATCGAAGCAAACCCAAGCACATCAGTTACAGATGGGTGAGATCTGCTCCACTGGGGGTTTTGTCGCTCCTTTCCCCAGCCTACTGGGAGCACAAGCCCGTCAGAATAACCTCCTTGGCCAAGAAAGCTGTACACGTGGCGTTTTGCCAGCTGACTGGCATTTAAGTGGTGATGGACGTATGGACAGAAACTTTGCACAACACGCGTCCGCCTGCGGTACCTGCAGCTAGCGGGGTGAGGGAAAGGGGCTGCCCCTCCTCCTTCTGCAAACCTGCCCAAAGAGAAAGCATCCCAAATCGCTTGCCACTGCTGCAGGGCTGACTCACTCAGGAAGCCATCTCTCCCGGTGTCAGCATGATCTGTTGCGTTAGAGGCAATCAGAAGTTTTCACGTGGAATATTGCATAGGAAGTAATATTTCCCTGCAAGGACTTTTCTCCTGGGGCACGGAAATGTGTCACATCAGGTTCTGCTTGCTTAGTTTACAATTAAAACAGAGTAGCGTTATGAACGAAAATAGTTTGTCACTCTGAGAGGTGAGACTTGGGGCCAACTCCTCTTAATTTTGACCTTCTTTATAGGGTCTCTCTCGCACAGTCACTGGCCATTTGAGGACGCAGCAGACAATGGCTTTCCTGGAAAGAGACCGGAGTCTGTGTGAGATCTCGTGGGTTGCAGGAAGAGCAGCAGCCTCCAAGCCAAGGCAACCGTGTAGCTCTGATTATAGACACTTGAATGTCAATAAACTCCCAGATAAAGGGTTTCATCACAGCATTAAAAACTTCCCACACGAACTGTTTTGAAGGACTGGAGGGTGACAATCTAAATATAAATTTAACTTTTTTTAAAAAAATTGGTTTCAGGCACATATGAACAGATTCAGCTGACTTTCAAGAGGAGTCTGTGGGAACAGCTGATGGCAAAATTAAGTTATGTGTTTCTTGTGGGAGTTAATTTCCTCCGAAAACTGTAAACGCCTTTTTTCACTGGCGTTCATATTTTTAAACCTGCAATCCTAACAGGATATGAACAGTTTTAATCACCCTCAGTGACGGCATTTTGTCCTTTGAAGGAGTCACTTGGGGAGTGGAGGGGACCATGGAGGTTTAGTGCAAATAGGAGGGTGTGATTTATTTTTAGAGTCGGTGATCCGCTCAGGTGCGGAGGCTTTGTCACTGACTTCAGCAGACCACAAGTTCACCCGCTGCTTTTGCATTAGCCTGGTGGAATAAAGCAGTGGAAAGGAAACAAGAGACCTGGAAGCAGGCAGAGGAATAAATGATCTAAGAGACCAGTTAAAGCGAGTAAAAGCAAAAAAGACAAACAGGGAGCATGGTGAGGGCTTTAAGGGCTCCTACAGCACATTTCAAGGGTATTTCAGGTGAAACTTTTTTGGGCTCACTCATTTAAATAGCCTCATTTCCACCAAAATAACTGATTACATGACTAGGGTGAGCCAGATTTTAACCTTTATGTAATCTTCCTATATAAATGGAATAGGTGCACAAAACGCGCTTTCCGGGTAGGGAATAGGCTTGCGAAGGAGGTGGCAGCGTGTTTCTCAGTGTGTGATCAGGTGTCCACTGGAGGTGGAAGGAGAATGAAACTCAGACCCTGGAAAAGGCAAGAGCAGTCAGCTTAATGCAGTGAGGTTTGCTGGAACGCTGAAGAACATCATACACCATTGCACCCCAAACCCCACCGCACGAGGTCTGATAATCCTCTGTAATGGCCTCAGCAGGTGCGTATCACCCTTGTGCAGGTTCCACCAGCAGGCTCGCTTCTCTTGAAATTAAGGCCACGTCTTCTGCCATGTCTCAGAGAGCTGGGCGCAGCATGTGGGTGACAAAAATGCACGTGTGCTTCTTGTGGGGGATGCTGGAGAGGAGGAAAGCCATCGCAATGCAGAACTGACATGCCAGTGGACAGCCAAGCCAGTACCAGTAACATGCAATAAGATCCCAGCGACACATCTGGGAGCTTGAGGCAGCCCCATCATCCCTGTAATGTAAAAGCTTTGTAGTGTAGCATAATGTAAACGTGAACATAAATATAAATGTGGTCCTTATGTGAGGGCTGGCTCCTGCTGCAATAAATTTGATTTAGGGCTGATTTTACGCTCCTGCCCCTGGAAATGGTCTTGCGGGGCTGGAGGCAGATGCATGCCTTGGCTGGGTACCAGCAGCCCCATGTCCGCTCCTAGGGGGGTCACCGAGGGTCTGAGCGAGCCAGCCCAGGCTTACCAGAGGGCAGCACGGGTGAGTTTTCCACCAGCAGAAGAAACAAGGGAAGTCGGCTCCCAGTGAGCTGGTTGTCTTCTGCTTCCTGATACACACCAAGGACGGATGCTTTCAGAGTGGCCTTTCACCTACACCAGGACGAGCCACTTGAGAGATCTCCGGAGCAGTTGTGGGAGCTGCCGATGCTGCCCGTCCAGGTGAGTTTTCTCTTCCTCTCATCTGCTTTGCTGCCTTCTTGGATAGCACAGATCGGTACCTTTTTCTCCCATTAGGAAATGAACTGAGGTAACTGGTGATTCCCAGGAAGGGATATACTTGCAAACCAGGAAGGTACCAGAAGAGTAACATCAAAATGGAGTGATGTAGAAAGTGTAATTGTTATTTAAAAACAAAAAGGTATTTTCTGTAAAAATTAATAACTATCAGATTAGTAGGGTTTTCCCCCCATACTCCGTGATGGAGAACTTTATGGTTGGAGTTCTGACAAAATGGAAATATTCTGAAAATCTTTGAAGCGTGGGAAACCCTGAATAAATCCAAGAGAAACTGGTAATCCCAATGTCAGCATCTTCGAGGACACCCAGCATCAATGGAATCAACGCTAAAGAGCCAACAGCTTCCCTCTCCCCTTTGCTGCCTGGCCCAGCATAAATTTCGGTGGCTGCACCTCTTCAGCCCTTACCCTTTCTGCCAGGAAAATACTTTGTGTGTGTTTTGGCAAGCAGGGGCTGTCGAAGCAGCCCTCGCAGGCTGTGTGTCTGGCTGGCAGGCTGCAGCAGCAGGTGCAATCCAGAGCATGTGCCCAGCACCGGCTCTCGCTGAGGCTTCTGTTAATTAGCTGAGGAGATGGGGAACGGCAATATGGGCTTTGTCTGGGTTTATAAACCAGAAAGGTTTACACTTCAGGTCTACGTTATCTAGCAAGATTAGCAAACCTCCATGTTCGGTGCAGTGACATTTCTCTGTTTGCAGTGTGATTGATTTTTTAAGTGCCTTTCTAATCAATACCAAAATTTCCAGGATTTATCTTAATACCTTGGACAGATGGGTCCTATTGATTTGAGGGGAAGGTGGGGAGAGGGCATATATAGGGAGTTCCTTATAACTGTTAACAGAGCAAACAGTTTCCATCTGCTCCCTGTTTTACTGTAAAGCAAAGGATCAGTCAGCTGCAAACGTTAATAGATGACTGTCACGTACATTAAAAGCGTGTCACATAGTTATTATCCTCCCTGGCTCTGCTCGACCATACACAGTTTAGTGGGGGGGTGTGGGGTCTCCCGTTACAGCTCTGTGGTCTCCAAGCCATATGTTTCAGAGAGGATCTCTCAGCCAGGAGGTGCTTCTGCCTTGCCTCCTGCTCCCCATGCTCAGAAGAGTACTTGCATACATATCCCAGGCAACGTTTTTTTTTATCCTGTTTATTTCAAAAGTCTTTGTAATAACTTATTTGCAACAATCCAGACGTCACCCGGAATTTGACATCCTCCCAGATGTACAGAAATCATACTCTGTCATGTATTACAGCATTAAAAACACACAGGAATGTTCCCCAAACACCATCAGTGGGTTCTTCCACGGGCTACCAGCTCTACGCATCCTCTGCCAAGACCTCCGCACTGCTTTGCAACACAGCTGCGCATCGGCCGGCTCTGCCCCCTGGGTTTATAACCGTGCTTCTGTGAATGAAGGGGTGCCAAGCCCAAAACACCATTTTTGTTTGCAAACTGTATATAACGTACCAGTAGAAATGTGATCTGTATTTAATTGGCTTTGTATATGGCTTTTAGTCCTCTTCATTCAAAGACCTCGTAGTGGAAAAATCCTGAGCTGACATCAAAAATGGGACCGATTCATTAAAAGCACTCACAACCATGGTATGCGGTGGAGGCAAAGTTCCTGTCAAGCCAGATTTACAGCATTTGAAAAAATGCCACCTCTTTAAATAGATTTCAATCCTGAAATTTACTCCGGTTTAATGTTTTGCTAGGAAGCATCATCTGAAAGAGAATAAAAATCTGTTTTCTAATCAACAATCTACAGGAACTTATGCTTCTTAATTTCACCTCTTGACTTGGTAAACACGACCAAAATTGTGCTGGAAAAATACATGCAGATCCTTTTGACTTCTACTAGGCATTTAAAAGTCATTGCATCTATTTAATTAGGCTATTTACTACCCGCAATTCAACTAAGATACTCCAGATTCAGGCAAGAGCAGCATTTACTTCCTAGAACTACCAGTTCTCCTGGCTTATTGAGGTGATCTCTGTATGGTTCAGCTCTTTGGGAGTACACCGAGTGACGCCAGGCACTGAGAACTGCTGCGGCTGTTTCTGGCCAGAGAAATGTCATATTTTTCCTGACAAGTACTCAGCTGAAATTTTTTTCTGTTGTTACAACAGTCCCTGGCTAATACCCATATTCACTGCTGACAGTAAAAAGCTTGTTTAAGATTTGCTTCCATTCTCCAATTTCAGTCTTAGTGATGAGAGATGTTCCTAATGGTGCAGAAACTGCGGCAGATGCTTGTCTGGCAAGCGGCATTGCCGGTGCTGCGGCTGGTGCGGGGCAGTGTGCAGCACCCAAAACCTCCAGCTGATGCTCCCTGAACCCAAACCTCTCCCACTGCCAGGGACGCAGCTGCCTGCTACGGACAGAGGCAGCTCTGCTCACAGCTTTTGCACATGAGACCGTTACTGTCTCCTTTAGGATTATTTTGCTTTTCTAATATGCTGATACTGGGAGGTTTTTTTAGGTTTTGCGTTTTTTCTCTTTGTTACTGAAAAACCGTGACCATTTGAAGGTCAGCTGTTAAGGGGATTGAACGATCAGTGCAGGAAAATTGAAAATCATGACATCTCCTGCGTAGGATGTGCGTAACGGGCAATGCCCTCTTGATCAGTAAAACGGAGAATGCTCTCTGTATTTTCGGATGTTGTTAGCCCATTAGGAAGGCAGGGATGTGACCACATGGCTGGCGGTCTGCACCACTCTCCTGGCCCTACGTTGGTGCTGCAGACGGGGCCTGGCAGTGCCATGGCTCCCACGCTGGGGAGGGCTTGGCAGGAGGAGGCAGCTGCAGGCTGCCAGGACATTTAGCTCCTCTCCAAAAACCAGACTCCCTGAGTCACGTCCATTTTCTGCTGGGGACTGGATCAGTATTCCCGGTCTCTGGACCACATGGGTGCTCTTAAACTTGGGGAGAGGCAACCCCATCCCTGCATCCTATTTATTCCAAGGCATGCCCTCAAATACATGTTCCTTTCATATGGTTGAAGAAAATAAAAGCCTTGACCACACCAAGTGCTGTCAGAAACCGAGGCTTTCCTTTGAGATGCAGGCGCATTGAGCATTAGAAATGAATGCTACGGTAATTTTTTGTCACATGCCTGAGCTTTGGGGCCCGATTGTGTATTTTAGCACCCTTCTTTCTGTTCAGAGCACCACTTCTTTTGTTGCTTCTCAGTATTTGTAGGATGGTTAGGCAATTTTTCCCTTTTTTACTGATGAAGATCTCTTGGCAAATAAAACCAGACTTGGTAATTGATTAATTTTGTAGCATTTATATACGCTATCATCACACAGAAAGCCTAAATAAATGTCTCTATCCATTTTACAAGGAAAGCAGGATCACAGCGGTACTGCTTCGCTCGTGCAGAGGCTGAAAGCAAAATGCACCCGAGTCCCTAATGCTCCAGTTTCAGAAACAAACTGGGGTTCAAAGGCGGCCAGAATCAGTCTAGCCCAGGCTGCAGCCCTTGGCCGTGCTACTGAAGAGTGGCTCGATATAATGTCAGTCTTCTTTTTCCTTTTTCTTTTGCCTTTATCTTTTTCTATCTTGACAATCCAAGCAGCGCCGCTGCTGGCCCTGACTCAGGGGCAGGGGCAGGCGGGTACAACACCTAAAGACAAGGACCGTCCTCAGAGCCGCAGTGGGCTGGGGCAATGAAAAACCGCCTCTGGAGGCACAGGGAAGGGAACTGCACGTGGTACCACCCAGCCAAGCTGCTTAACCACCCTGGTGTAAACTCTGAGCCGCCCCACAAAATAATACCCGTGTGCATCAAGAGTCCCTAAATTACCCTTGACGCTGTTTCCATGGTCTTTGTCACAAAAGTGGCTGATAGCTAGTGGGGCTCTATTATTTATTATCTATTTATCTATTATTTATGTTTCTTTGCCTGGATTAGAATTACATTCGTTTGTCCTTAGTTTGCAATTGCCAAACAGGTAAAAATATTCAAGTTTCGAAGATCTGTACGTGCAACTGTGTTTGTAGGGATCAGGTAGTCTCGGTTTTAATCCCTTTAGAAGTTCTGTTCATAGGAGCGAATGCACAGCACGGGGCATTTTACATAAAACTGGATCTTCAGCATCTTTCACTGAATTCCTGTCAAGGATTTCCGTTGGTAGGAAAAATATTCAGCCCGCTAATTCCAATGACACATAATTTATACTCATAATTTAGGTTTTCCAAAATTTTTTAATGAAAAAACATTCAGAAATGTGTCTAATTTTGGTGCGTTTGGAAACATTTGCTGGATAATTTCCTGGTGTTATTATTTCAGCTGTTTCTGATAAATACAAATGGGAAAGCGATACCAATCAGTGACCAGCACAGAACTGGTCGCTCCTGTTGTAATTCCCACTTAGTGAAACACAGAAGTAAGCAAATACCAAACGCGGTGGAATTAACTGCAGGAGTAAAATTCTTGGTATTTGTAACAGGAGATAACAATGCCAGCTCAGTTAAAGGAATCTACCAAGCTGTGTCATTTTTAAGAGAAATAAAGTAAACAGGAATACTTTTGAGCACATATATTGTAATTCAAATACTTTAAAGTGGCTTGAAATTTGGAACAAATATTTCTGCAGAGAGTATACAACGAGTTAGTAGTCTAGAGAGCTAAAAATGTGTCTGGATATGAAGAATGATGGCATTTTTTATTTTTGTAAATTAAAAATGTATACACTCACACATAACCCAAACCCATTTTTTTCAGATGTGCTTTTGGATATCGAGGTTTTATGACAAAATTGGAACCGAATTCTTGTACTGCCTGTACAGCCCATGGATGTTACTCTAAGGAAAATTTTTCTGGACATAGTTTTACTTGCAGGGAATAAAACTGATTTACTAATACAAAAATTAGGAAAAGATAGCCACTGCGAAAATACTTGATGTTTGAATTGCACATTGTCAGAAATACCACTCATTTTTTTCATGGTGTTTATCGTGTACTATTAGAAAAGCATTAATTTTGCATTAACCAGTCTGTGAAGTACAAAGGGAATACGGGACCATCTTTGTATTTCTTAGACAGTCTGATAAAGCATCACCTGCTGAAAAGCCTACTCCTGAAAACAGCTGGGATGACTGACAATGATACACGATTTCAAACCCACCTACATCCTCATGCTGAGTCCACGCTTGGGAGCTGGCTGGGACACACCTGGGCATGACGTGCCCCTGGCACTGGGTGAACTGGAGGCACAGGAATCTGCACCTATGATATATCCAAAATATTGTTCACCACTGTAATGGATCAGCTTTTCCAGCAGTAGGCTGGGCGATCGTCTTCCCAAAACCAGCCCTTGACAGCGCTCACCTCCCGAATGAAGTGCAGATGGTTAGCGTAAGCGCGCGGTCCCCCTCTTGTCCCCGTGCCTCACAAAATACTTCTCTCCGTGTTCCAGATGAGGTAGCTGAGCCTGTGATGCAAGGAGAGCTACTTGGGGCTGTGACGGCGTCTCACCATTTGCTGAGGGGGCATAACGCCCGTGCGTATGGAGAGTACAGGGAGTCTTTGGTTTTCTGCTGGACTTGCTGGAAAGCACTTGTGCGCCTCTCCCTTTCCCCACACTCTTCATTCCCTGGTAACAGGACACTTGTCGTACCTTCAGAAAAGCTTGTATTCTCCCCCTCACGCTGAATTACCAGCCTGCTGGCTCCTCTGCTTTAAACTGTGTCCAGGTTTCCTGCCTCTCTGCTTTCCCAAGGAAGGACTGCACACGGTAGACAGCAAGGCTGCGGTGTGGCATCCTCACTTCAGAGCAAAACTACACAATTTTGGTTCCTGACAGCTGAAAGTTTGGATTTAATCCTAGACCTCTTTTGGCTATGCAATATTTAGGGAAATTGCACCTTTTTTTTTTTTTGGGGGGGGGTGGTGGTTTAAAGGTATATTCTAATTAAAGGGTGGATGTTACCCATTTAATAAACAAAACGAATAAGAAAAAAGACGTGGGTCTTTCTTGGTAGCTGCATTCAGACTGTGGCCATGTAAACTGAAGTAGTCCTTCCTCTGTGCCATTGCTGCACAATGCATTTACAATCATAGCGAACCGCTTACTGTGCATATGCTACTACCCGTACCCCGTCTGGCCAGCCTCAGCGGGACTGGCAATACCCTCCTGCACTCTCCACAACGTAACGCTTCTCTTTCCC
>NW_010390413.1:4519-23128 GCF_000710305.1 Buceros rhinoceros silvestris | reverse complement strand
CTTTCCCTAGTATAAGCATTCACGAAAACAGAATATGAGCTCAAATATGGATGTATTCCCAGAAAAGAAATTGTATACGGGTTATACAATGTGCAGTGCACACTTCATTAGTTATTTTGTGTGAGTCAAGTATTAATGTGCCCTAATTGAATTTATTATGTAGCATAACATCTATTGTATTATTTAAATATAACACTGAAAGTGTGTGTTGGTTTGGAAAGGCACATTAGCAATCCAATTAGAGCAGAAGCCACATCCATAGATTAGCTTGCAATCAGCAAAGTATGACTTTGTTTAGATTAGCTTTGAACATCTGTGGTAACAATTAGTCACTGAATATTTTTCAAGTTAAAGTTTAGAAAAACACAAAAAAGTTAGAAGTCTCATTGCTACAGCTGATTTCCACATAACGATAAATTCATCCCACGTAGGCAATCAGGTTTAACCGAGCCCACATGCCCGGCTCTATGGCCTCCACTGCTGCTGAAGTCATCCCTTCAGTAGTCAGTCAAGACATGAGTAAAATACAGGTAAATGGTTGCAGTATAGCCAAATTTTCAGCTGCAGAAAGCTGGGGAGGAGAAGAGACTAAGAGCCGGGGCTGAAGCCGTGCTGGAACACCAGCAGCACACCGACAGGCAGCATCGCGGTGCGTGTCTGGGTAACCCGAGCGTGGCGTGGGGCAGCAACCGAGAGCTTTAGTGTGATTCTTATGCCTCACCTGCCTTCCACCAGTAATTTTTACTGCAATTAGAGCTGGCAACTGTGTTATCCATTAGGATGTCAAGGCAGCACGAATATTCTTTATAACAGACCTTCTTTCCCTTTT
The DNA here is from genome assembly GCF_000710305.1 of Buceros rhinoceros silvestris. Lineage (NCBI taxonomy): Eukaryota > Metazoa > Chordata > Aves > Bucerotiformes > Bucerotidae > Buceros > Buceros rhinoceros. Next base: position 22,299 of record NW_010390413.1, on the reverse strand, counting down.
CAGTTGTGCCTACTGCTGCACGAGCCCAAACACTGCCTGAAGCACCGCTGCATGCCTTGCTAGCGGAAATGGCAGCATTACTGGTGCAATGCTTCTGCCACAGGGAGACAGACAAATCACAGCCTCAATCTACAGAAAATCCCATCTGCAGCTGAAGGTCAATGAGATTACTTCCATAACGTCTTCACATTGCAAGGAAATAAAAAGCTATCTGAATTTTTTGCTGAAAATGAGAAGTGTGTTTACAGATGGGAAGAAACCAAAGAGAATCGGCTGACATCTCAGTATGACTCCAAACCTCGGCCAAGACACGTAGGCAAGACAAACCCCAAGAAGTAAAAGCAGTGACTTGTCAGACACTACAGGTTTCACAAGAAATGTTCCTTGTAGTGGTTCTGCTCTGAGCCCCAGGGCAAAGAGAGGATGTCACTTGAACTTGGTCATTGTCCCTTATTAATTTTCAATTAAATTTTAGTTATTATCACCCAGGCCAGGTGAATGCAGTATCTCCTCCCTTCTCACTGGAGCTCTGAGCAGCTGATGCCTGTGCAATCATTGCTCTCACTAAGGGCTGGCTCACAGAGAAGTCCTAAGTCCTGGAGCTTTCTCCTTGCTGCTCCTGAATACTCTTCTCAGGCTCAAACAGTAAAAGACCGATTTGGGAGCCGGGGCCTGAGATCCTGTCTGAGCTCAGCAGGCACCTGGGACGTCTCAGTCTGGGCCAGCCGGGAGTCACCACTGCTGTTTTGCAGGGTGGTGCAGAGGGTTGTATCAGGGAAGATGAACTTTCAAACCCTAATGACATTCTTTCAGGCCGTCCAAAAATAAAACCTGGGAAACAAAAACCATTTGAAGAACATAGTACAGCTCCCAAGTTACCTGAAAAGAAAGTGCAATTTAGTGCAGTGTGCTTTCACTGTCCCACTCTGGTCCTTCATTTCCTTCTGATCTCTTGTGCTCCAGCCTGTGTCGAGGTATTGCGGGAATCTGCTTTCTCTGTGAAAATGAAATGCCAGGACAAATTGCACTTGATGCAACTGGTGCACGGTTAGGATTTAATTCACAAAAGGAGCAGGATGCCCTGGGGAATCCTGAGTTGGTCCACGCAGAGTAAAAAGAAAATTTATGTGCCCAAGACTGGCAAGTTTAAAGAGAAGTTGTTATTAAACAAAAGCTACGGAAAGAGGGGGAAGGACTAGGAAAGACTGCTCTCAAATCCCCTACGTCCTCTTGGCTCATGTACTCATGCGCACGAGTGAGGGGTGGCCAGGTAGCGCTAGCAGGCAGAATAGTAAAGACGTGGAGCTTGGTTTTCATGTGTCTTTGAAATGCCACTTAATATGAGGGAACTGTGAGGCCACCCTTTCCCAGATGCTCTCCAGTGAGACCCAGCTCAGTCGCCTTGCGCTGAACCCTCTCCCAAACTGAGACAGATGGGTTTGGGAATTTTTACATGGCTTACATACGAGCTGGGGGTCCCTGAAGCTGAGCTGTGTCAGCTTCTGGGGATATTTTTGCTGCAAGAAACAGGGGCACTGGTAGACAACTGGGCATGCACTTAACACAACTCTGAGGCCAAGGAGAAGCAGAATAGAGTTTATCACGGATCTTGGGAGTAAAGAAACATTAGACCCAGGTGCACAGAGTAGCGCTTAGATGCTCGAATACTTTGGGAAGCCTAGGTCCAGGAGCTAATGCAACTGCCCCTGGAGTCCATAGGAACTGCAAAGGGTCCTGCAGTGGTAACTCTGTGACCGTGGTACCAAAAAGATTCAGAAACATTTAAATCACATTAGGACAGACTGTGTGTCTGCCTTTGACTGGACTTACTTAGAAAACACACAGAAATAGCATAGGAGGCATGTACTAGCAGGAAAAGGTAGTTTGAAAACAATTTATGAGCATTTGAACAGGTCCCTAATCATAGTTATAATATTTAACCTTTAGCAACAACTTTCTGTAAAAATAAAACCCCTTAATTTGTAAATTCGTTATCATAAAAATATAGTTCTTGAGCTCACAGAATGTTAATGCATTTGAACATGTTTTTATGAGTAAAATAATAAAATCTAAGTAATTCTGCTGTGGCTTGGGATCCTGTCTATTCAAACTCCCAAGTCCTTTGGGACAGAGCCCGTTCTGCCTGGATTTATGCAGCACTTCAGCCAGTGGGATCCGTTCTAATCAGTACCAGTCCCCATGACAGAAAATGTACCAAGATATAGCCCTAAGGGAGGTCTAGCTGCAAAAAGATTAGTGCCTCCATTCACACTCTTAACAAACAAACACACAAACCATCATAGTTACAGAGATTTACCCACGGGGGTCATCGTGAGGGAAAAGAACAAATTTTCATTCTTTTGGTTCCCTGCCTCTGCTGTTTCCAAAGACGTCCCCTGTGTCTCTGGAAGGCGCCTTCCTGAACTGGATTTTTGCCGTTGGTCTTTCGAGCCTTTCCCAGATCACAACGTGTCCCTGCACGTACTGCTTAAATCCTTCAGCGGGCTTCACTGGATCGTTAGGGTCACCCAACGCTCTGATCTCTGCCTGCTCCTTCCAAGGGCCGCTCAAACAGAACCCCTGAGGTGGAGTGCCCAGACAGACAGGCGCATGGCTACACGGCCCTTAGGGGGTCTCTCTGCCACAAGGGAAGCTCCTGCTAGATGAATGCCGCTTGAACGCGGTCTCTGCCATACCATGTGCAGTACGAGTGTGTACCAGCTAGACACAGAACACAAACACCATTAAGCGTTTCTGGCCAAACGCATCTTGACAAAAGCTGTGACTACATTTGTAGCATGAATCAGACCCACTTGTGATGGTTTCTCCGCTGCTCTAGTTCCATCTCCTTCAGACGCAAGACGCAATCACTGCCATATTTCAGCTGGCAGTCTCAAGTGTTCAAAACCTCAAATTAAGTTAGTTGTCTGAAATTAAATTCCAAAATGTTTTGCACTACTATAAATTTGAAGGAAAGCAAACGGATGGATACCCCAAACCCACACAAAACAAAGTAAACAATTGAGAAAAGTATCTCTGTGAAACTTCAGGGAAATATTTTCAGACATTTCTAATATTCCTAGTTTGTCTTCATCAGCTTTTTCAATTTATTCAACTTAGCACTCATGATCCTGAGTAATAATCTCATAATCCTATAATTACCCAAATTGTTTTCAGGAGCTGACCATTGTGGCTACTTGGTCTTCAAGCTTAAGTTAAATTTTTTACTGGAATCAGCAGAAGCCTTTTTATTATCTTCACAGCATCAAAGGAGCGGCACAGTATAGAGACTTTAGAGAAATGCGGCAGAGCTTTGCACGTATTTCGGAAAGAGATTTGCAGCAACTCCTAGGTACCCATTTGTCATGCTAAACTAGACAATTAGACCAGGTTTGCTTGAAGACGCTTCTGGTTCTTCACCTGTTTGGGCTAGCGCAGGTTACATACGACTTAAGACAGCAGCAACAGCCTTAGCCCAATTTATGACTTAGTACCAGTGTTTGGGAAGAAGCCAGCTTGTGGCGAAGCCCCAAGGCAGAGCATACAAAAAAGCATTCATAACCTTCGCAATCAGAGCTGTGGGAAACAAGCACAGGATTGGGCCCCCCACAGAACTGCAAAGAAATAATGTGCGTGAATCTCTGCATCAATACTGCAGAAGTAAAAGATGCAAATTCAGGACTACAGAGAGCCTACATTCATGTTAGCTACTTATTTTCATGTAAAAGTAGTGAAACAAGCATTCCAGTAGCGATGCAAACATTTGACACCAGAGGTGCGTACTGGCTTCTCCTGCACTAACTGAGGTCAGTACTGAGGGTGGTAACTGCCTGTTTTCAGTACTTCAGCAGGGAGGAGCAGCTTTGCACATTTTAACGCAGTTCTCGATCCCCTGACTTTTAAGAGTTAGGTAGCAGGTAATGTTTCAGACAAGACTGGCTAAACCCCGACATTTATAGTCGGGGGAATTCAGCGCACTGGATCCTCTGCCGTTGAAGGCAGTACGACGATTCAAGTGAAGCACTGTCACCCTAAAGCTGGTCTAACTGCAGCCACCGACGTGTATATTATATACAGGTCTGCTATGAGGAACTGCTGGAGCATCGAGTACAACAGGACAATGTTCAGGGCCAGATCCACACTTCAACAAACTGAGAGATACTGGTCCAGCCAAAGCTTATCAACCCCAAGTTTGGATCTGGAGCTGAACTTGCCCATTTTATGCATTTTAACACAAGAGTTTGAGTTCAAGGCTATATTCTGAAGAAGGACCTGTTTGTTAGTTTTGACACCATCCTAACCATGCACACCATCCTTCTACAACTGCATCAGATTCTGCATCACACATCCAAGTCTCTTCCAAAAACCCTTTTGGGAAAAATTGTAACAGTACAGTAAAGCTGTTACTGGGTATTAGAGAAGACTTACAAACCCCCTGGAAACTAAAACGCTGAACGTTCAATTAATACCAAGTCTGTCTCTGAATTTAAAACTTTCCAGTAGCTTACAGTGTTAATTCCACCCTAATCACCATTTCATTTTTTTTTAAAGAAACAAAAGGAATTTCAAAAACTCTACCTAGAATCACTTGTTTCTGCCAAGCGGTTGTTCATGATGGCTAGAGCACCCACCCCTGCGGAGAAACCGTTTTGTCTCGTATTGATACAAACGTTCCTTGGGTAGCCGTTGGCCGTCTCGGACAACTGCTTTTGCAAAATGGCCAGGGAGACTTTATTCGATGCCATGAGCTCCCTCATGGATATCATCTCTCCAGAGAGCCTCCTCCCCTCAGTGTCACTGTCATACTGTCCCTCAGTGTCCACTGACATGTTATGTCGACGTAGGCGGGCTCCTGGGGTGATGGCGTTGCGACGTCCAAGGCGGGTACTTGATTTATGGCACTTTGGGCAACATCTGCATTCAAATTTTTTCAATACCCAGTTCAAAACTTGCTTGATTACGATTGAGATGACATTAAAAAGAGAGTATATGCAACATACCCCCATTAATATAAACATGAAGTTTCCAAATCTGTATAATCCCTGATTTTGGTATGCAGCGTTTTGGCTGCTTACCAAATCTCCAAAGCCAATGGTGCTGAACGTGACAAAGCAATAGTACAAGGAGTCAACGTAGTTCCATCCTTCCACCGCTGTGTACATTGCAGAGGCGCAGCAGGAAAGGGTAATCGCAAAAATTCCCAGAATCAGCATCACGTGGTAAACGGACGGCTTCCACCCGACGAGGCTTCCCACCCCAGACATAGCTGGCCCCCTTCGGAAGTTGGGAGGTAGGAGACCACTTCTTCGCAGCTGTCTCTCATGGCACGCCTTCATAATAAACGCTAGGAGAGAGATAATGCGCTCCAAGAAGAGGTTGAAGAAAAGGATGGTCCCGGCACACCCAAAAAGGCCATAAACCATGAGGAATACTTTCCCAGCCACGGTTGCTGGTGTGGTCATTCCAAAACCTAAGGTGTGGAGATAAATGGGTAATGTTATCAATTTTTAATGCGCATACTCAGGACACATATAACTTAACAAAGTTCCCACCTCACTGGACAAAAGGAGCGCTACCTCTATGCCAGCTTAGGCCAGCGTGAAACCGAGTCTTGTAAAGAACGAAGGCACCAGAAAACTCAACGAGATGACTAAAACTCAAGAGTGAGCACAAAATCCTTGCAGGGATGAAAGGCAGCATATTGAGAGCAGTATCACTCTGTAAATGCAGGTGGGACGAGGTGAACAGGCCGTTTCCTACAACCACGCGTGTGAGCCAGCACGGCTGCAAGCCAGCCCTATGCTTTTGTCATCGAGGTCTGGTTACGCCATTCCCTACTGAGAAGACGTAAGTTTTCAGGTTGTTTAACAGGAAAAAACACCGCCTCCCAATTATTGAACAGAGTTTTAAAAATAGCAGCACTTCAAAGTCTTACCCTAATCCCAACTGCAAGGAGCCCAGCCGGTACCATCACAGAAGGAAGGGAAAGCCACCGGCGAGATTCCCAGTCTACAGAGCCTCCTGGCAGACTGGGAGCACTGGCATTGTGCAAACTGTAATTGCAGCAGGGAAAACACTGCTGTCCAGTTAAATAGAAAAATCAGAGTATACAGACTCTGGAAAGATCCAACAGCAAGATTAATTCACCTCTTCTTCACCAGAATTGTGAAGACATGCAGATCCAACCAGATGATTCTATGAAAAAATAATTCTATACATAAGCAGTAACGCCTTGTAGCTATGGATGCTTAAGTAACAGCAAAAAGTATTACCCTTGTTCTTCTATCCTGCCCTGTAAAAACGCTTGGCAGTTCAGTCAACAAGCATACTGATGGGACTGAGGTGACTGCTCATGTCCCAGGAATAAATAACCATATCTAAACTAATCTAAATGAATGGTTTGCGCAAAATCCACATGCTGAAATTTCTTTACCTTATCATCGCACAAAAATGCTGAGCAAGTAACATATTCAGGGAGGTAAATAACAACATTAGAACACATCAATGAAAGTTTGTGAAAAAAAAAAAGAGCTACTTTTAGCATAATGAAATCACTAAATCCAGTTTATTATCATGACGCACCTTTAAACAGCAACAGGAAAACATTCCCTACGTGTAATGAGTTGAGACTGCTGCTTGAAATCTATTGATTCATTTTTGTAATGCGTATATTTTTCTGGTTAATTCATTTGTGCTACCTTTGTACCTCATTGATGCAGAATTTCTCATCTGCTGATAAAAGAATGTAAGCGCTTGTGACAAGTAAACTTGGAAATATCTTTTCAATGACATGAAGGAGCACGAGGGAAGAGGTGGTCCTACTTTCACAACAGATTTGGCACACTTGGAAACAGCTCTGGCCATCAATTTGGGCCATACTGGCTCATCACTATCTTCACAGTAGAAATAGTCTTTTCTGTAAAAGACAGTGAAAATCTTGCACGGTATTACCAGAAAATAAAATATTACCAAAGAGGTCATTAGATTCTGTTTTCTGGACCCACGGTCCCTCCATTTTGTCATGCTACAAGAACACATTGAAGCAGACCTCATGAAGCACGCCTTGGGGTCCCCGGACTTAACATGGGTCATTGGGAAGCTCTTCGCAGTTCCTCCTCCTGGGTGGGGTGAAGCTGTTATTGGAGTTGGGCGGGCTGCTTGCGGGAGCCTTCGCATTTCATGACGAGTATCCGCTAGCGCACGGTCCTCAGAAGAGGCTGGGAGCCTGCTGCGGCTGCCAGCTAGGGATACCTGGCCAGCTTATTACGGAGAAGGCATCTGTTCGACGTGCCTTGTCAGCAAAGCATTTAAACATGTGTTTCACAGCAAACATGTGAACATCACCCCCAAAATAAATGGGCTTATGTCACACATATGGCTTGACACATTTATTAATTAAAAAAAAAAAAAGAGAGTGACAGTTTGGATCACGCTGCAGATGGACTGAAGCTTTTTAGTATTTTCTGGCAATCACTCATGAGCGGTGGTGAAGTCTTGTATTTTTGACGCAGTTTCTTTAAGTAAGTTTTCTGAAGCACAATGTTACCAAAATTCAGTATGTAGCTATGCAAGGTGAAAGGATCCATCATGGCAACAAGAGTGCTAAGAAATACATAAACCAGGCAAAAATTAAGACCAAGCAAACAAAGTAGTATCAGTCAACAGCCAGCAGATAGAAGTGCACACACGAACTCTTCGTACAGGGCCTTCCTTGGACAGCTGTATTTGTCCTTTCAGCACCACCTGGACCACGAGGGGTTTAGTTCTGGTACATTCGGTACAACGTGTCCGAGCTCAGTCCCTGCTCAAGGCTAAGTACAGCGTGATGCCTGCATGAAACGAATTCATCCAGAACTGCTTGTATTCTGAGATAGTAAAGGGAAAGAATGACTACAGTGCTTGGCACTTTTCATGGCTCTCACGTGTATTGTACAGGTACCTGGGGATTGATTCTGAGTGGCTCAGACACAGTATTTCAACCTCCCTCATTCTAATTCTGCCCCACCCTGCCCCGCGACTTCAGGTACAAGCTCCATGGGAGTACTGATCTCAGCTGTTTGATTCTTCTCCTCCACAGACAAGCAGAATTTGTAGAGCTGAGTTGATAAAAACTCCCAGATAACACTATCCTTCTGCAGCCTCTCATGGGTAAGATCTGGCAATTAGTGCATCCGTCATAATAGGTTTTGTGGTCACTTGAGTAATAGATTTTGTGGTTATTATTATGCTCCTCTGGATTTTTCATTTATTTAAGATGGTGATGGATTCACAAGGTAGTGCAGCTGGACAAACTCGTGATATGCTTCTTGTTGCTCTTGCTTCCTTTTCTTTCACCCATTTTCTTATAGGTAAAAGAGATGATTGATGCCAGAAGACAAAAAGGAACAGCAGCTTTAGCACCTGTGAACTTTTCTCTCAAGCCAGTTGGTTTGACTCACTGACTTACTTACTTTCTTCAAATTAAAGGGGGTGACAGTTTTCCACAAAGATGTATTTGCCCAGAGATGGAGTGAAGTTTTGGTCACCTCGAAAACTGAATATAAGAAGGTTTTCCAGCCTGTAGCACAGCATTGTGGCATCTTTCAGCCAGTCCCTCAGCTCTCCTTATGCAGGCGTCCTGCCATGAGACTTGGCTCACACAGCAAGCCAGCACAACTGAGCGTTCATTTTAAATTCCAGAGTGTAACAACACTTAGATCATGAGAGTGGCATCACCTCTATACCATTATATAACTATAATGCAGTTATAGCTAAAGGAATCAAAAGCAACTAAAATTATTGAATATAACTTTTTAAACAAACGCTTTTTCAAAAATAACAAAACTATAACCAGAATGCTGCTTCCAGGGGGAAAGAAGTTCTCACAACATAAAGACTAAGCTCTTACAGGACTGGTCCCCAAGAGACAGGGGTGACTGAACACAGGCAGATAAACTAAGAGCAACCAATTTTGTTTCATGTCAGTTCCACACCTGGCTTTACTCTGTAGCTTTCCAGTAGCCTTGGTCAGTCTTTACTAACATGTATGCTGTATCAAGGAAAAACCCATCATGTTCTGAATTCCTTATCTGGGTTCTGGTGCTCCTTTCAACCCCTTTTCCACCTAGTAGCATTTCATCATTATTGCCCCTGATAGAGTCATACCTGCATATTTCACAACTACCTCCCATTTATTCCACAGCTCCTTACCACCTAACATCCCGAACCAGTTGCCTTGGATACAGGGTCACAGCTCAGAGCTGACAAAATCGCTGCAGATGGAAACCTTCTGCGGCATCCAGTGTTTTTACCCAATGAGTAAGAGTACTATGAGGCCGTTATTCCACTGGGCTTTGCATTTTCAGATTACAAATGAAAAACTTACTTTCTCTTTAATATCTCTGTCAGCCCGCTTTATTCAAATAGCCCCCTTGGGGCTCAAACAGTAAATTTTTTTAGAGCTTTTCCATTGCGGAGACTTTAATATCCGAAACCAGAGCTGCCGAACAGTAGCGGTCTGTCCAGCACCGTGTGCATTAAGCCACTTTAAGTCAGACTCATGCTGTGCCTGAAGACATGAGATGATACCACTGCAGTTTTTTTGTATCATACACAAGCTTTCGGTCCTTGGTGAGCCACGTACTGGAGCAGATAGCCCATGGGGAAAATATGGAGTGACTAGGCAGCTAAGGACCAACTCCCATAATCTATCTGCCTGTCTGTCTGTCTATCTACCTATCTATCATCTATACTTGGAAATATATATACCACATCAAGTGGTATAATTTCCTAACTTTTTTGTAATTCTAATAACATTCTTTTAACATGGACTTGTTCTCCCCAAAGCCTACAGCAGTAGGTGGTCACAGGCCCTGTAAATACATTTTGAGAACCAGGGTGAGCTAAAACAGGTCTTTTTCCCCCCTAACTCCTATGACTGTTCAGTACATAAACGTGTGTATACATGTACCAAATCCACCAGAGACTGTAGGAAAAGATGTCCACTCTATTCTGTGACCTGAAAGCACTGTGATAAACTTGATGGATGTAGTTAAAACCCATTCAAGTCATCTCTGTTGCTCCTTGTTACATCCCCACCAGTGAAATATTAGTGAAGTGCTTGAGATAGCTGCTACTCCAAAGGAGCCATGCTGGCAGAATAGAGCTGGAAGATGATTAATTAGGAGTTTTAAGGAGCTGGAGGCAATTATTAAAGGCATCCACAGTACCAATTTTATTTTGTTTACACACAAGTGTCACAAGGTCATTGGTTATCCAAAGCACTACTATGCACAACATCAGTGAACACCAATCAACCTCGGCACTTCTCTGCCGGCTGTGATTTAAATCACAGCGTAAAAGGTCATGGCCACATTTTTATTTCTCTTTAAAGTACACTGGTTTTTAAAAGTTAATAGAACTGACAGCCTAACATAACCTAAGCTTCCCTGAAAAAAAAAAAAATTGGCAACCATGACATTAAATAACTAAAAGGTAAAGCTAATAAATAGTTGTTGGTTACCAGGTGCACATGAAAGGTATAAAAAGAGACTGAGAGATAAGAATATTTTTCTGTAGAGATGAATGACAAAGACACACCTAAAATTATGCCCGACAGTGACTTGGGTGAGGACGAGAGCAGAGCCTTGTGCCCAGACCTGGGAGGTGGTAGGGCAGCTCCATCAGGGCAGGGATGCCGGGACTCCCCAGCTCCTCTGGCAGCCTGTGGTTTCTGCTCACGGGCAAGGGGTTTGCACTCCCACAGGCATCCCTGGAGAGCAGCAGCACGCTGTGAGGCGCTGCCCTGCAGCGTGGGGCAGGAGGCACCTGCAGCAGGGAGCAGTGTGATGGGGGGGCTGTGGAGGTAACCGGAGGTGCTGGTGGCTGTGATCCTGCGATTGAAGAGGGGGACTTGGGTGCTCTGGAGAGGAAATTTTGGAGGGGAGGGGGTGGTGAATGATCTCCTCTTCTAGGAAGGGGACAGGTCAGACAGTCAGGGACTAAGAAGCTGCAAGGAGATCCGTCTTGTGAAATACCTTAAAGGTGAGAAGATGAAGCCCGCCCCTGGATGCACAGTAGTTGCATGTGGAGATGCTGCTATGTGCAGCTGATATCCGGCCATGTCAGCAGGCAGGTGACGAGGCGACTCCATGCCCTACAGAGAAGGCATCCTGCATGACAGAGCTGGAACAATGTATTTACAGTGGACCTGAGAGGAGTAACGGTGAGATTTCTACTCGGAAACCTCAAGTGTTATTACCTTGACAGGGGTCTAAGGCACTAAGGGTACCCCCTAAGAACCTGCAGGAAAGAGAGGAATAACCTCCTCAACACCTGGCTGCTCATGGGCGTTTACCTTCTCCTCCTTGCAGCAGGTTTCCCAAGTGCATTCTTCTATGCTGACACCTTCTAGTTCAGCTTTCCAAAAAAGATCTTCAGCTTCTCGTGAGTACTCAGCAGCCACATTCATCAGCTCAAGTGGCCTAACTTTGTAAACCTGAGTGATAAATGTCCCCTAAAAAGAGAAACTCTTGGACTTTGGCTTCACCAGCTGCAGCAGTACTCTCGCTCTTCTATTCATTTACCAGAAGTAGGCAAGTTTTTTTTCTGAGTTGTACTGTATGTTGTCCTTGCCATGCACAGGGTGACAAGAAAGTGCACACTAAAGACTAACCAAACAGGCTCACCATTGCTCCCTACCAAATGCCATTATCATAAAGACACAGCTCAATAAACAGAGAAGGAGGCTCGTCATCTGGTCTGGCCAAGCTGCCTTGGTGCAGAACCAAGCCAAGGAAGAAGCAGAAGTGTCTCTAAATCAGTTTTACGGTTCCCTGGCTGGGGCTGACTGTTCCTCTATGCACCTTGTACAAACAAATGGGGACTGACTTGTGCCAAGCCACCAGCGTTGCCAGCTGAGCAGCAGCTCTGGCCTAGGGTCTTGCTAATAACCCTCTCTGAATAGGGAACACATGGGGAGGATCATGGTTTTGAGGTTTGAGATCTTTGGTAAGGTTATATTTGCGTTTTCTGGTTAATCCCATTGCAAAAGAACACAGTTTCTAATGAGGAACTAAAAGGAGACAATGGAGAATGAAGCTCAGAGAAGGATAAAGATCAGAAGAGTAAGAATTCAAATTGCACTGAGAAAAATAAAGTCAGGACCTACAAGCTGGCATTATTCTCGCTGACTCTCGACTGTAAAGGCACGGAGGTGTCCTTTGTCATGACAATCTTCCTTCTCAATTAACATATTGTTCATAAATAAACTTTATTCCAATGCTTCAGGTTTAATTGCCCTTATAAATAATACAACCTTCTTTGCTAAACTCTTGGGGTCAGACTGGTTTACAGTCATAAAAATCAAGGTGGAAACTATTTTCTTCGTTTTATGCTACTTTTCTTGGGCAAATCTTAAGCAAGATGATACTAAACCCCCTCTCCTCAGTTCCTCTGCCCCTTGGCCCAGCTGAGGTGCTCTAAGAGCTTGTTAAAAACAGAGAGTATCAGTTAGTGTCAGCTAAATCAGTGCTAAACCACCTCACAAAGGAAAACTTCCAGAAAAGCGGGATGAAAGCAGGATGCTCTTTCTTTTGATCGCAGCCTGTCTCCTTGTGAATTGACCTAAGCTAGGCCAGAGCTGCTGCTCCACATCTGATGATTGCAGGGTCCTATCTCTGGTTTGTTTCCTTCCCTCATCCTAATAGCTGACAAAAACCATTTTGCTATAACCTTTTCTGAAGATGTGGTGGTGTTACGAATGGAAAAATAAGCCCACATGCTCCTTGGTTCTTTGAGTAAATTAGATTACTGTGGAAAAACTCTTCCTTGCACTAAAGGTTAAGGGTCTTCAAAATCTTGCATTAAAAGCTGTCGGGGCCATAGCAAACTCCTACTCACATTCCAGGTTGTGTGCAGAAGCATCTGCCTTGGCTTACCACACCGCTGAACCCCACAGAGGGTTCTGAGACACTAGCAGAGGAAACCTCTGAAGTAAGACTAACTATTTTCAAAAATCTGCAGGAAAACAAGCATGATAACCAAGAAATACACAAAGTGTGTCTCGGTAACCACAGATACACATGAACGTGTAACTCACAGACCCCAAAAGTGGCCAACTGCTCCCTCTCTTGAGATGTGTCCAATACCTGACGCCATACACTGCCACCTCCTCTGACCTTTCTACAGTCTTCATGTAGCTGATGATACGATTCCAGGCGAACATTGTTTCAAAAGTTGATTTCTTTTGCAATCTTAATTTTCCATCCTTTGAAGCAGCTTGCACTCTTATTTTCCTATGTTTCTGAGAATGTTTTTTTTGTGGATAATTGTGTATCTAAGCAACACCCCAACAGGAAAAAGCTTATACTCTGTCATTTCAAATTGAGTGTTTCAAGCATTATCATTCACAGCTGCTTTTGCTGTTTACTGAAACTTGCAGTTGCATTTCAGGTGCCTTTGCAGACCCTGTGCAATTTTTTTTTTCCTGAACTGCGAGGAAAAAAGAATAATATCATCCAAATTTTCTTATATGCTTGAGAAATTATGGGCTTCAAACGAATGCTTGCGTATGTACTGCCCCTCCAGCGTCAGTACATCTCACAGTACTTACCCTTTCAGGCTAAGAAATAGCACTATCTGAATTTCACAAGTGATCTTGGCCATGTGCCGTATCTCCTCACATAAGAAGTCTGATAAAACAAGATGTTACTCCTGGGCTTTCTAAGCCTTACAGATGGGAAAGGCTGACAAACGTTTAAATCTTTTGACTGGATTAAACAACAGACTTGCAGCACATTTTTCTTCTGCCACTGATGTTTGTGTAGGTAGGTATGAGAGAACCTCTCTTTCTCGATAGCTGTCTCAGCTCTTCTGCCTTACCAAGAGTTAGCCTACAAAGAGGCACCTCTAGGATAGAAAGACCCTAAACATATGAACATCTTTTCCACTGCTTGGCCAGGTTTTTTTCCAAATCTCTGTACAGTCACAATTTAATGAAAAAACTGTGATAAATCTACCCTTCCTAACGGTTTAAATATGCCTTCATGAGTCCCTTATTTCAAAGCAAAGGAGCGAATTCTCACATATCTTTTTGCTCAGGCAGCTCTGCTAATTCATTCACGAAGGCACAAAGACCTAAATTTAAGTAACTGTAACAGAAATACAGGGTGACAGGACTGCTGAGCAACCAGTTATTTCTTATTTTCTATTTCTGCATTTAACTCTTCCTTACTTGGTATACATTCCCCTTGACTACTTTTAAATTTAATGATACTGAACAACTTCACTTTATCCAGATCACTTTGACCTTTTGATTTTTTATCTGAGATTTTCCTGGTCCTCATAGCTTTGCCAGTAGTAGTTTTTGTAAATGGAGAAATCGTTTTATCAAACAGCTTCTTTCTGCTCCTCTCATTAAAACCACAATTTGGATTTCAGATCTTTACACTGCAGTCATTTCCAGCCCCAAAGGGCTTAAAGTACACCTGACTCCACACACACCGAGCATGACGGATGCTGTATTTTTTATATCCTCAGGAGATAAATATATTGCTTGCATAATACTCAGTCTGAGGAAAGAGATGACAAAATATTCAATAATGAATAACCAAAAGGATTTTATCTGTTTTTTTTTTTTTAATTGAAATATACTGAATTTGTTTCTCACCCAGTTTTCACATGGGCAAATCTCCCCTAGTTGCTGTTTATGCCATGATTTAATTTGCCTGCGTAAGACTTGAGAATGAATGTGAACATTTGGCCCATCAGTTGTAAAGGGAAAGAAGCTGCAGTGGTGCACGCTCAGAAAGGTTAAAATTCATTGAGGAATCAACGTGGGGCTACAATTCTTATCAGGCTATTACTACGTTTTTCATCAATGAGTAAGGAGCACAAGTGATAGCAGCGCCTCACCCGTGTAAGTAATCCCATATGTTAACACGAAACCATTCAATTTCTTATCCTATTCCACTCCAAAGCTTTAATTACTTGAAAAGGCTGCTAATGCTTTGCCTCATCTAATGTAATTAGATTTAATTTTCATTCTACTTCTCATCTGATTCAAGAGAGATTGCACTGAAACCTTGCCATGGCCATAGCTAGGTCTACCAGCCCATGCCATCAGCAGACCCACTGAGCTCAGGGAGATGTATCACTTATAGTAATGACAAGTGCTGGCAACATCAGACCTAAATTTTCTTCGTAAACCTACTGTGCCAATAAAGTGAGTAAGGTGGGGATTTCCTAAAGCTCTGTAGACTGGTCTTCAGCAGAATTCTGTAGACTGGTCTTTAGACTGACCTCAGCAGAAGAAGGCTATTGAGGAGATATAAAACTAAACATACTTGATTTGTCTGGATCACTACACAATTGCCCTTAGATTACAATTCTGTTTGTTACTTAAGTGTTTTTATCCGCAGAAGGTTTTATTTTCACTTCTAAGATTTATTGTGCTCAGGAGGACTTCCATGGTTCACCAGCATGAAGCCTAATCTGTATCCTTACCCACCTCCTCCCAAAAGGCACTCAGATCTACACTTGGTGCTGACACACTACGAAAACTGTCTCTTTCAATGAAGGTAAGCAAGGCTCGTATGATCATGGGTACAGGCAATGCTTCCTAAAATATTAAGCTGTCTTCATATTAAAAGTCGCAGACGAAATGTTCCAGGTTGGTTTTCTGTTGCTCTAACCCTGAGGCTACTATGGCAAGAGGTAAAATTCTCACTGACTTCAACGGCTGCGAAGAGAAGGTAATACTGCATTCATTAAAGTAAAGAAATGACACTATTTTCCATCACCATTCCAACACCGGAAGTGGCTATTGTTACAGGAAATTAATTGCCAACAGATCTGTCCTATAATTGTTCTCCTCTTCTCTCCACGATGAAGAGCGATTAAAGTTGGTATAAAAGCAAGACAATGTGCTTGCAAAGATGACCCGTCAGTGTAAGTGAGAAAAAAACCTATGAACTGTCTACGATCTGTGTCCAACTGAAGAAAATCAGAGAAGGAAGCAGTTACACTGAAAAAAGAAATGAGGGTCAATAGCAGGAGTAACACTAGCGAAGATGGACAGGTGTGATGAGGAACAGAAAGAAACTGTAAAGCTTTACTTTTGACTTCTTTGGTAGTTAGAAAAAAGACTGCAGGCATCAAATAAATATTCAAAATTTAATCAAGCAAACAAATCGCCAGTAGAGGAGGGCCTGATAACTGGAAAGGAGACAGCGGAAGCTGGAGAAATTAAGACTGCCTGGGAAAGGCAGGTGACTGGGGAGTGTTAGGTAGGCTGTAAGAGAAGGAAAGGGGAAATATTCCCAGGAGAGTAAAGGGAGGAGGCAGAGGCTAGGGATCGGACCGGCTCCATGGGAACACAGCCTGGAGGGTTTCAGGCAGGATTTGGATTTATGAGCCCGCAGCAAACAAGGCAGCTGATAAGCCCAGTAATTACAACCCCTCACTGCCATTACAGGCACAGTAACTGGTGCACGTGGAGGTTGTTTAGTAATACAGACTGACTGACTGGAGCCACATGTGTCACCTCTGTGGATGGAAAGCTGTCAAAGCAGTATTTTGGCCTGCCAACATCTGGCTTGCAATCACATCTCCAAGCTCCTGTAAATGCATAGGGAACTGAAACACAGGTGCCTGCTGCCCAGCAGGACTATTCCGTGCCTGCCCTGAGATGCTGTGGTGCTTGGCATTCAGGTCAGAGACCCCAGGTTCCAGTGCTCTATCTGTGCACCCTGAACTCCACAGGCACACCAAAAAGAAGTGCAATTTGGCTGTCCCTGACTTAACAACTCCAGCTGTAAAACAATAATTAGATCTCCATTGTACTGATGTTAGCGTTTTGAAACATTTGGTTTCATAGGTAGGGTTTAATATTTAAGAAACCTCTGAAACTCTTAGATTAAGTAATCTGAGCTGATGTGCTCTGTAGAAATCACTGTTTAGATGACCGAAGCACAGTGATAGCTTCATTTTCTGGGTCTAGCATAACCCTACAAGGGCAGGTAAACCCTAAGCAGTTCTGAGACTGACTAACATTTTCAGAAAACTTCTTTTCTTTTAAAAAAGGCTTTGTTTAAAGTACTGGGGTTTCTCCCACCTGCTTTCTAGAATAAAAACCCAACAAAATCAGGATCTAAATTACTTCATCGCAATCCTTCAGCATGGACACCTCAAGTCACCCACGTAATCACATGGATGTACTGCAAGTAAAGCTTCCTGTTGTGGCTCTCAACTACAAGAAATCAAACTGTGATGTAGATTACTTTTCTGCTTGGAGCACCCAACCTATGCCCCCGAATTCCTATCGGTGGCACCCAAAGAAGCTAATACTCGCATGCAGCTATTACGAGCAGAAAACATTGCTGTGGTGCCAGGTCTTCATCTGAGGAATATCACTGTAGGATCTCTTCTCTCCACAGAAATTTGTTTGCCATCGACCTGCTGACCTCTGAGCCTCTTGCTCTTCATTTTTTATCAAGACTATACGAGGGAGAAAATAACTCTCAGAAATCTACCAGCACATTGATCAAAACATTGCACGTGCCTAAGGAATCGTATCTGGCTGCAGCAAACCAAACTGAAACACACTTGCTGGCTGCAGACCACATACAGGATGGCAAAGACAAATAACCTGACACTGCAACTTAATAATACCGCTTGCTCTTCCAACTGCTTTCTCATCTGGTTTTTGAAGGTTAGCCCTGGAGGCAACTACCCCCTAATTTAAACCCTTTGCAAAAGCTGCCCGTACGAGCCTCAGAGGATTGCATAGCCTTGAGAAAGCA
>NW_010390413.1:315-4420 GCF_000710305.1 Buceros rhinoceros silvestris | reverse complement strand
CGACGCTCAATGTTCATCAGGTGCACGTTCTGGTTGGAGTGTTGCCTTTTGGTTTGCATTGGCCATATAGACGGTGAAATTGCATTCACGGAGGGCAGAGCCAGAACTTTCCCCAGCCGCAGCTCAAATTCATATCCTGAAATACAGCAATAAAGACAGAACAAATATATCTTCCCCTTAAACCCTTCTGACCATCTCAGTCATTTGCGGAATTTCTTGCCAAGTGACCATGTGAAATACCTGCTTTGGGCTAGGCTCACTCCCTGATTCCTAGCAGTGCCGTCCAACACCTGACCACGCACTTGCTGAGCATGGTGTGTCTTTTACACACCACTTCCACTGAATTATCACCTTCAGCACATCTGGACCTCCACATTTTTCTCTCTAGCTCAAACAGAGCTAGAAGATATTTTAGAACTGAGTGGTTATGGTGACTAGGTTGAGGAGCACAAGCAGAAATGATGTGCTGAGTATGCTGGCTCCCCACAGAGGACCCAGAGAGAAGACAGTCTAATCCAGCCGACACCCGAAGCAAGGAGAGAGCAGCTGCTGGGAGCTGGTTAGCTGGTAGGAAATACTGAACATTATGTCTCTCATGAACATTATGTCTCTCAATACGTGGCCTTTCTTCAAGGCCCCTTCTCCCTGCAGCGCTGTGCTTATCTTGTTAAGATAAAAGCAGAGCATGCCCTGCCCCTTTGGGTGGAGCTGTCAGTTCGCACAAATATTAAATCATTTAAGAGGCTACCTCAGAGATAAGGAAAGGACAAACAGCCCTGCTGTCACCTACACATTGTGCCCTACACACCTGTAACCCTCGCACAGCAGTACAGAGGGAAGATCTTTGCATCTGTTCTTCCCAAGGGCCCTGTAACCCAGACGTGTTCCATCCCCAAACAATCCACCCACGCTAAGGGTGCTTTTTCAAAATACTACATTGAAAAATCATTTAACATATTGGACTACTTCTTTCAACCTCATTTTTTAATGCCTGGTGTGGATTTCTAGAAAGGAACTTGATTTTTGAAACACGTGGACTTACACGTAAGAAGATTTAAATCCCAATTTAGTAAATTGATGTCTCAGTATGTTTTACTAGATAGGCACCTAACGTTTATTGTAACATTTAAGAGAGGAAAATATCTAGGAGCAGATCTAGACTCACGGACTGCGTCAGAAATCCAGAGCTCTGGGCTCCTTAAAGAAACCAGAGCAATAGTAACAATTGCCTACAAAAAAGTGCAAAATAATGACTGAATAAATGGTGTAGACTGACAGCAAACAATCGGAAATTAGACTGAAGAATTTTCTGACATAGCTCTGAAAATCGAGATGTGGCTAATGAAGAATAGACTCAACTTTCCGTTATTCAACCACAAACACCACAATAATAAAATAATGAATGCCCAGAGTGCTCTCAAGAGGGTATTTTACGGACAGTAAGGCACTCACTTTGTAGACTATTTAGGGAAATAGTCTAACTTTGAGGTTAGACTTAACACTCCATTTTAATTCTCTCTCCCATTTCTTAAAGACCCCACTAACCCATTTCTCAGCCAGAGGGTTTGATTGCATCCCTGCTTGATTAGGGCAGATGCAGAACTGCAGTTGGGAGGAACAGCAGACAAAGCACCTAACAAAGGGGAGCTGCTCGGCTCTGCAAAGGCCCTGCTCAAGAAGGGTGGATGGAGCAGTTTTCTCCAAGCCCGACTGTGCCTAACCCTTGTGTTCACAGAAGGATGAAAAATCGGAGTCTTCCTCCCTCTGTTCAGCTTGCACAAACCCCAGGAAAACTTGCAGCCCTGTCCCTAGGTGACTGTACTTGATGCCTACGTATGAAGGATTTAGTACTTTTATTAAATCAGTGAGAGCAGAGTGAGAGTTTTCTGTAAGTCGGAATCCTCCACAGATAAGAGGCTGAGTAACCTGTGGGTGATTTACCCCTGACAGACATAGCATCTACTGTTGTTTGTTGAGCAGTGAGTAAGAAAGCTTTCCGATGTGTCACTAGGATAGGAGCATGTTTAGCTGGAGTAATAAAGTCGCTTTGACATGTGTAACTGATGAAGTTGTTGAGGAAGGCAAGCTGTTTTGACTCTAGATGTCTGGTAGTTCTGGCGAGTAAAGACAGCATTCTCCTTGTCAACTAAGTGTGGCACAAAGGCAAGTGAAATTGCTCTCAACCAGCATAATACAGTATGTGAGCTGACAGCAGAATCCAAGGTACTCCAGGTAGGCAGGTACAGAAATGAGCTGGCTGGGAGGGAACAAAAGGAGCACAAAAGAACGGGTCTGGAACTGCTCCCCCAGCTGACAGTTTGATGTCTGCCATTTAGTTTTTCCCATGCTGGGACTGTGAGGGAGACAGCTTTGCGCACATTTCAGTAAGAGCACACCTTTTGGCTTTTAGCAGAACAACTAGTAAATTTACTGGGTTTTTTTGGTTTTGCCTGGCAGAGCCGCCAGCAGTAACTGAATACACTGCAGCTCAAGAAGCCTTACCCATGGAGAAGCAGCTGAGCTCACCATGGGCTTTTCCTCTCGACAAGCTGCAGCAGCTTGAAGAGGCCATCGAGGAGCACTGAGGTGGGGACAGCAGTTCCTCTTCGTCTGCAGGAGCTGTATATGTAGCTGGTAAAAACTATGCCAGGATGGGGTGCAACAGCCTCGGGATGCTGGTCCTCCAAGAGACACTACTCCTGCCGGGGCTGTGCAGCTCGGCACCACCAGCCTTCACCGAGCCATGGCCTTCACTGCAGCCAACGGCACAACTCGGCTTCGCTCCTGCTGCATTTCCCCACCTAGAGAAAAACCTTGCTCTACAGCAGGCTCACTGAAGTACTGTACTCACACAAAGTACTGTAAGAAATCCAGGAGTGGGTACTAGCAGTAGTACGCCAAAGGGAGGTACTTATTACTCAGGGGAATGGTTGGCAGAATCTGGCCTTTGTTGAGCTTGAGTAAAACAATCTTCAGCCTCCATCTCGCATGTGAGAGATGTAGGCATTATTGGCTACAAAGAGAGCGTGGTGCCCTCTGTTGCGCTACAGGGATATGAGCAATTCAGCTCATTTACACCTGCCGAGATCGCCAAAAATCCTTGCGGAGTGGAGTTCCTCATTCCCTCCACCCTGGTACAAATGATGGCAGACAGGGCAACAAGCGGAGATGGAACAAATATTTGCAAGTGAAGAGGAGACAATTTAAATTTCAGTAACCGTGGAGGGACAAGTGAATGGATCTGCGTTCACACATCACCTGAAGATTTCTGTTTGCTACAGCCGGTGTAAGGAAGAAGGAGGTTCCTTTATATACTGACTTTTTTTGTTCATCCATTCAGGTCAGTCATAATGATCTCCTAAAAATATATGCTGAAGAAGGCCTAACACTTCACTAAAACGGTGTTTTAATGACTGGACTATTGAATGCACTTGAAAAGGAAAAGTTAACTGAATTATCCATTGCAAAAAGTAACACTACTTCACAATGTGGCTGCAGTCACCATCACGACTCTATTATACAGATGAGTCACTATTGACAAAACATTTTCCAACCTAATGAATGTAAGCACAATAATTTCTTCCTCTCTAATAAAGGGGAAACATGACATTTGTGCTGAGAATCCCCAAAACAACTGGCTTGGTACAAAGCAGAGAGAGAAAATCAGTACAACTGCGTGTCCTCAGGGACAGGATTTCTCAAGCAGTACTCTGAAAGCAGCAGATAGGCACAGCTTTACTTCAAGTAAATCTCCCACACAACAGTTCTTAATAGTGCTTTCAGAGTAAAAGATTTTAGAGTAAAACCCGTTAATTTTAGAGTAAAAAAATGGCCCCCTCAACTCACCATTTGCATATAAAGTGCTGCTCTTCCTAAACAGCTTATTGGGTATGAATAACTGCATTCAGCTGTAGCCAGCGATGTACTGAGCATGCATAACGTGGTACAGCTAGAAGACATACAGCTTCGTGTAGTTTACCTCTTTATTCCCATATGCATCTTAACTTTGCCAGCAGTTAAAACCAGTATCAAGTTCAGCGGTCAGGCGCGGCGAAAGCCTGGCCATGTCTCAGCATCTGCAGCAGCCCGCTGTCTATCGACCGCT
>NW_010390413.1:0-226 GCF_000710305.1 Buceros rhinoceros silvestris | reverse complement strand
AGCATCTGCAGCCGCCCGCTTGCTATCGACCGCTCCGTAACGAGCCATTCGACCATCAGACGCATCCCACCGCGGACAGGGGAGCGGGCAGGGGAGCGGGCAGTGGAGCGGGCAGGGCCATCAGCCCCGCTCGCTCCTTCGGGACGGCTGAAGCCCAACCATGCAACTGCAGAGCCGGCAGCAAAAGTTTGCTGGGGTGCGCTGGGGCTCCCGCACCGGCCGGCCG
>NW_010390412.1:391-16697 GCF_000710305.1 Buceros rhinoceros silvestris | reverse complement strand
AAAACTGACTGAATTACTACTTTGATCTCATTTAAACATCTCCACAAATGTTCAGAAAAGGGAATATCATTTCCCCTTTTTTTAACTAAATCACATACACACACAAACACACACAAAAAAAACCTTTGGATTTCCATTACATTACGCTGAATTAAAATACAAACAGAATTAGTCACTTCACTGATTTCCTGCAATGCTTTCATCATAATTCACTACTTCTATAATCACAGAATCACAGAATCATTTTGGCTGGAAGAGACCTTTGAGATCATCAAGTCCAACTGTTGATAAAACATCAAAACTATAAAATAAAATAATGAATAATACTTAATATTAAAACTTTTCATCTTCAATCTTGCAAACTTGTGAACAGCTTTTCACATGTTTATAGGGTAAGTGGCTTTGTGAAACTGCTCACATTCATATATATTTGAAAGACTGAGGCCCAGAATGTCATTAAGATCTGATACTACTTTACCCAGCTTTCTGGCTAGCACATGATTTTTTCCATGCATAAAAAATCCCTCTTACCCACCTCTTCAAATTTTCTAGTTCTTCACCTGATTGAGACTATTTCTGGTTTTTCCAGGTCCAGTGGACACTGAGGTCTTGAGAAGCAGCTAGTCTTCCTCTTTCTTTGATGCTGCTATTCTTACCTTAAAGATCTCCACACTTTTACTGATTTTTAAAGAGAAAATAGGAATTATTCACTCATAAGTTTGACAGTGATAAACAAGGTGAATCTTTCATAATGACTGGGAGCATTTCTGCGTCGGTTGTAGCTCCATATGGTGCACATCAGGGTATTTCAGACAAGAGGGGAAAGCTAAAGGGAACATGACCACAAATATCTTAAACATTTGTATAATGAGAAGATGTTGATATTAACATAACTTAGAAAAGATAATGAGATGACAGAGGTTTAAATCATATTAGCAGCAGTGATGATGGTGGTGAATATTTGGCCTATATTGTGAAAGTCTTTATTAAACTTATGTTAAAAACATGGTCCAAGTGAAAGTAAGTACATGAAGTAACTAGTAATAAACAGTCACTAAATGAAGAAAAACAGATCAGGATTTTCACTCGTAATTGTGTACGTGCATGAAAGAGAAATGGCTTAGGCATCTGATGTAGAAAGTAACACACTGAAAAAAGCAGCAAATATGCAACAGTTCATTGCAAAACGGCACAATGCCATTTTTGTTCTTTGCTGGAAATGAATAATTTCTGAAAAGCAAAGTAATGGTTTCTAAGATTTGCCTATTTAAGTTTTCAGTACATATACATATATTTTTTTAAATGATTGATTAGTAATTGTACTGAAATCATGTTCTCTCAGTATTTTGACAAAGAATTTTAGTTAATCAAGGATGTCACTCCTGAACACAAGTCAGATTTTACTGATTATTAAATTATCAATTTTTACTGATAATTTATTTCAGATTTTCAGGGGAGAATTCTGTCTACTCCTTTTAAAATTCCACTATCTAATCAAAGAATCTATTTAATTATGAAGAAAATTCCTTTAAGCAGTTCTGGAATTTGTGGATGTAAGGAGTGGGGTTGCTTTTACCACAATCTTAGCCACTTAGAAAATAAAAATGAAGATGGAAAGGAGGATACGAATTGCTAGAAAGTATTATACAATAGAATTTACCATATGGTGATGGGTTCAGCTTACGCAGTACTTACTAACAACACTTGTGAAGATTTTTCATTTTATTCTGAAAATGTAATATTTTATGTTATTGTGACAGCAGAGTGGAAATTTAGAAGAATTCACAGTGCCAAATGTTATGCTTTTCTGCAGAGCACAGCTTAAAAAAGACAAGTCCATACTGTTTCCCTCAGGTGGGTAAATGTTAAGAGAGAAGAATCCAAGTTTCATGATGCAGCAGCACAAAGCTGGGAAGTGAAAATTATGTTGCAGCAGAGTCCTGAAAATATGACTGTAAAAGTTAATCAATAAAACGTCTATTCCTGTCTATTCACAAGAGGCCCCAGCTGCATAGCTTCACACAATCAATACTACAAATTATTACGATTTCCAGGTTCCCACTGGACATTCCGAACAAATCTTTCAAGTGTAACAGGCTTATATTGGGGGCTAGGAGGCGTGGGGGTATTATCTTAGGTTTACTTCATCCAGGATAAGTATACAACAAACAAAGCTTGTGACTTCTAAAATCTTTTGATTGTTTCCTTCTGAAGTACATATGATTTGGGCATCTTTTAATTTTAGCAGAAAATATTTTTATTCTGTTTTTAAACTAAATATTTTTCATTATGGCAAACCAATAAATATAATGGACTTTTTATTCTTTTAAAATCCTACTCAACTATTTCCTTTCATCACCACTTCCAGGAAAAATAACTTTCAATGTACAATTTCACAATAAGGAAATAAAAGCATACAGAAACAGACTTTTCCCCTCAAAGGCCCCACAACAGCTGTAGCAGGATATCAGCTCTCCATGCAGTTTTAACTGACCAGTTTATGCTGTGCTGTTTTTTCCTTTGTATGGTCCTGTCCTCTCGCCTTGCTACCAGCTGCATTTGTCAAATTCACTAAGTAGGAAGACAGGTAAAGTCCAGGACTCTATGACTTTGAATAAGTCAGCACCAAAGGGAGGCTACTTTACAACACATGCTGTAGCCTTCATAGTGACCTTATATCACTCCCTGTTCCAGAAGACCCAGGGGACAGAGATCCATTGTTCTTTCTGTCTCCCAAGGAACAAACAGAGCAGATACCGACTGGCACAGAATGACTGTGTTCAGGTACACAGTGAGATGTTGTTTGAAAGAGGAATTTCAATATTTAAAAACTCCAACTTCATTGTTCAGTTTTTAGGTTTATTATTTCAATTTTATTAAAACTATTGTTTTAAATCTGCAGTTTTAATTTTCCAGGTTGAACAAATACTTCGCTTTCTGTGATCCTACAATGATGAGTTCAAGTACTTTTAAAAAGCAATGGTATCACAAATTTAAGGTTGAAACTTAACATAAGAGTCAATAAAAAATAATTCTGAAAATCTATAGAGCTAAGAAAGTATTCCCTTAACTCATAGTTTATTATGCTTATGTGCTAAAGTTACAAACTCCCAAAGACACTGAACAAAAGTAGAAAATAGAAGAGAAAAATTCAGTTTAGTTAATAATTTTTGCATGTTAATTTTTTTTCACATGGAGTATAATATAGAACTATAAAAAAATTCCCTCCGAAGGTCTTCTAATGACTATCATTTGGCCCTCTGTTTTAACATTAGTGAAATTCATTTCACCAAACTTTTGCAAAAGTCCTGCTTGCTCAAAAGCTGTATTTCACCACACAATCGATCCCAGCTACAGCTGGGAGTTTCAGTCCCAAGAACACACAATATCTCACACTAAGCTGCCACAACCAGTAGTCCTAGAAGTTTGTTACCTTTTTATTGTCGAAGAAGTATCTACAAGAATTGGCATAACATTGCATTTTGGTAACTAAGAAATCACTTGAAATGGTTAAGAAAACCCACTGTGACAAAAGATTCAAGATAGGTTACAAAAGTAAATCAGTGACACTGCTCTCCCTGGAGAAGTACTGCTAATGTCTTTAGAGAGATAACTACATGTTGAAAACCACCAGGCTATTTTATTTAAAGAAATGAAGACACATTACTGAATACAATGCTTTTCCATGAAACTAATCTCAGTCTTCAGCAGAAAAAAATAACTAAAAACATTTGAACTACAGAAAGGACGAAGTTCCAGTAAAAAAGATATTTACACCGAGCATACATTATCATATTTTCATTTTAGGTGCATGCTGTTTATTACATCTGAACTTAGCAAACCTTGTCTCAGAGGAGATTTCTTGAGATAACCTTTAAAGCTTGCCACAAATCTGAGAGAAAATATACAGCTTTAAATGCTCAGTCCACCACCAACAGAACAGACTTCTTTTTACAGCCAAGCTATACTTTATAGTATTCGTCGTGCTCTGTGATATCATAAAACAGCCTGAGATTCTGTCTGTATACTTAGTGATTGCTTAATATAACATAACTTTAGTAAGAAGAGAGAAACAGTTTGCATGCAAAAAGAATTAACTGAAGTAGTTTTTTACATACTCTGAATCTTGAAATATCTAAACAATGAATCAGTATAAAAATGTAGTTAACATTAATCTAACTTATAAAAGCTATAGTTGAACATTGGTTCTTTTTCATTGTATCCATCCCAAGAGTTAGCATTCTGTCTAACTGACACTAAATTTGGCTGATAAGAGCAGAAACACTTTTTCCAGTGTAAACTTTTCTAAAGTATACATTATGCCCTTTTTTTTTCATTTATGTTAGCAACATGATATGTGCTTTGCTGTTGTGACTAAAAGTTCAAACACCAAATTTCCTTTAATTTGGTAGTGTCTTGCTTAGAGGCAGCTTCTTGAACAAAAAAGGAAGACAATAAAACCCATATGTAACCTTTGGTCTCTAAAAAGAGGAAGATGAGAATACCATTAATAGATAGGTAATAAATAATTACACTTACTGTTATGCTTCTATCCTACAGAACCTTTTTAAATTCAAAAGTAAAACAGACCACTAAGAATAGCATTTTTTCAACATTCAAATTTTTAAAGCATATATTAATCATGTAAAATTAATAGTTTATTCAATAGAGTTATAGAACACATTTACACTACATCTTACCTGAGAGAAATGATTAATACTGTACATATTAAAAGGATTTACTGCTGACTTTAATGTCTTCTGTTTCTGAAATACTGAAAAAGCAGTAACTCACTTGTAATCATCAATTTCTTCTTCAGAAGTTATAATATGTTTTCTCAGGCTCTTCAGCTCTGTCTGTGATTTTCTACTGTTCTGTTCTTGGCGAACTGTTTCTGCTATTTGCTCACTTAGCTGCTCTTGAGTTGCTTTCAAGCTGGATTCCATTAGAAGAAGTTTTTCATCTTGACTGGCAAGTTCTTGGTCTGAAAGATTAAAAAAAAAAAAACCCCAAAAGAAAAAAAAAAAACAGAGAGAAAGCATTACATTTTAAACCCAAGCTGAGCGATATTTTTGTTTTAAATGTGATGCAGTGCAATCCCCTGTAAGAACTGGGCAAAGATAGTTTTCAGAAGAGCATCATTCAGTTCTCAAATCGTGAGAAGGAAATATACCATAAGTATATTATTAGCTGGCTTAAGTCTCTTTCATTGTATTGCAGTAAACTTAAAGAAACTTGGATTCAATTTTCTGCAAACATTCAAACTGCTACCAAATCTTACTGTACATACACACATTCAGTAGTTCATTCTAAAGCAAACACCTATTGCTTTCCTGTTTTGCACTGCAAGTCAATCTAGAATTCAAAATGACTATTTTGAAAAGAGAGCAGCTTTACTACTGTTTCACAATTGTAACGTATACAATTTAAGCTCAAAGTCTTCAATTTCATTAACGATTTTTCGTGAATTACAGAGCGCATATATAGTAAAAACCCGTTCTTTCCCAAGGTCATCCAATAGATGGCAATCTTTCCTTAGACCAAAAGAAACCACAGCTGTACACTGCTAGCTCTCTCAGAAAAATAAGTGATTTAAGACAAAGACATTTTTCCTTTGTTCTTTGTTGACCATTTTCCTAAAAGATATACGTACATAGGTTTTAATTTAAATATTTGACCCCTAGTACGTACCTGCCTGAGTTTGCGAAGGTGTGTGGATGTACATGTACCTGTACAGGCACAAATCCACACACATGTATTTGGTCTTATACTCTTCCATAAGTACATGGCTCTAGGCATACAGGCACATTTATTTGCCAGGTTTAAGATATCATGGAATAAATCTAATCATTTTAGAGCTTCACAACACGCATTTTTAACACATATTAACTTCATTATGTAGTATTCAAATTGTTTTGAAATTTGACACCAGAAAGTTTAAGAAATTAAGAAGCTTTTAGTGATTTCAGTTCAGTAAGTATCATAACAGAGGAGTTCATATGCTCATAAATAACCCCCTCCTTTCTTTTTTAATGTGCTGTAGTGTAGTACTGAAGTGATAAGTACACCAAGATTCAATGAAGTTGAAAAACAGTATTTTCCAGGCTTAGATGGATAGAATCCTTTAAAAGAAAGCATTTGTGCTCTGTTACTGTGATTCTGCATTTATTGTCTTTAATGTCCAACAATATGGACCCTCTGAGTAGGATTTAAAATCAGCTATCATATCTACCTTTATGAATTCGGAAATTTTTTTTGTCTAAAATCCTGCCTTGTTCTTCTCTCATTGACAGAAATAGAACCCCACTTCTCACAAAACACAACAGTCAACAATTCTGTAACAAAAAAGTACTGTATATAAAGTGTTTAATTTTGTGCCTCAGGAAAGTACACAGCTAAATGTTTAACAAACAGTACAGATCACCTATAGCTAATCTTTACTGAGTAGAAAGCAAATCTGAATCTCTGTGATCCAATGAGTTAAACAGTTATTAATGTCAACACATGTTTAAAAAAAAGTGCAATCTAATAAACAACATATAACAGGTTTCTTTTCACATCTGAAAAACGAGCAATTTTGGTATAGACAAACCTAAGCTGCCATCATTCAATAAGAAATATGATATATAACAAAATTCTATTTGCCAGTGTATTTTGGACCTATTTCTGCAATATATTTGTGCATAGCTTTCCTGTGGTAGATGGTCTCATTGAAATCTATATGAATACTTATTGGAATAATGTTAATTATCTAATCTAAAGAAGGGTAAATATTTTACATGTAATATCTCTTCCATTTACAGTTTTTCAGGTATTGTTTCTTGATGCAGATGGCAAGCTTTTATACGTCAAATGAACTTTATTCAAATTTCAGGACTTACTAAGTAACCATCAATTTTATTTGAAATAGCATTGATTGTGTTATACAGAAATTCATCTTTAACAACATTTCAGGACTTCTTATTAGTACTTTAGAGGTCTGATCTGTTGCCTGGAGATGGATTTATCTTCCAAAACTGAGTTTATTTTTATCAGGTTTGATTTGTGAAGAGTTCCAACAATGCATATTTTGTACTTGTCTCACCTATTTAAACATATAAAAGATTATTTAGACACTATTTTAATAGCCTGCTTTAACTCACAATGTCCTGGTAAAAAAGGGTTAAATTATTTTAAGTTTACCTATGCCTTGGACTTGAGCCTTGGTTGATCCCAAGCCAGAGGCGCTAGCAGCTGCATGCTTTATTTACAATCCCTTTGTCAGACTTACAACTGCCCCAGGCTATAACATAGTGTACCTAATGTTCAAACTGGCAGGTAATCTTATGTCAAACATACTTCTTTGATTTAAAGTGATCAATAGATTCTTGTAAAGAGGTAATTTCTCTGATGTTTCCACCTTGCCTTTCTTACAGGTGATTCACACAAAAGCCTGCTTATATGATGTACGAACAATAAACAGAAAGCTATAATCATGTTTTTTCAGATGTTTCCGGTGCACAACGATTTTGGATCAATACCCTGTGTAATACAATTATCTGCAATGATCTGGATGTATTGAAAAAGAATTTGCAGCAGACCTCTAGGGGTTTTTATCCAGAAATACGTATCTGGCAATGTTGTGAATAGTGGAAGGGAAAATTAAGGGGTTGACACAGGCTGTCTATTATGTTCCAAATGACTTCATTAATATTTTATTTGGTAAAAGTAGTGTATTTCAAGCACTACTATACTGTGACTTCAAAATATTAATAACGCAATTTCCTTGTTGCCTTTATTTATTTTGAAAATTAGTTCTAGTGCAGATGTTCAGTGTAAAAGCCAAAAGTACTAACCAAAATTATTTAAAGCAGTTTATTCTCCATGATCAAATGATTGCATCTTTTTTGTATCATATTTTGCTTTTGTGGACACTATTCTCTTGGAAAAAAAAATCTATATTCATTACTGTGCTACTGCTAAAGCTGTTAACTCCTCTATACCAGGGATTAATCATATCGGTTTAAAAAGTCACCTAAAATATTAACAATTATATCAGACTTGTTAAGTTCAAATTACACTTTGCATTGCCAGTGAACGAGCAGGGTTTCTGGGACAGAAATAGATGTTTCACCAAATTAATACAAAGATTATAGAACAGAAAGAGAAATAAATAAAAGAAAACATTTGTGTTTGTTTAGTTTTGATGAAGTTGCTGTCTGTAACTGTAAATTTACCCTAAAGCAAAACAGAAAACCTTATATATTTGTTTGATTACAACAATCATATGCCCATATGATCGAAAATTCTATTCCATTAGACTGTACCAAATTCACAGTTCTGTTATATCACTATTTTTGGACATTATTACCTGTCTTTCTGCACTGCTTATGCACACCCTGCAGTTACTGATTTAGCTGCTGCATCTCAGTTCTCAGTATGGTGGTTTCTGCCTCCATCTGATTCTTTTCTTTCTGTGTGTCCTGGATACCGGCTTTCAGTTTCTTGACCACACTGTCAAGGTGCTCCACCTCAGCCACTTTTGCTTTGATACCTTCCCTTGCCTGCAGGAAATCAGCTTCCAACTTTCTCAGAAGGTCATCTCTTCTGCGTATTGCCTGTGAAGACAAAAAGCATTCCAATAGTGCCTTTTATGATGTACTTTTTATATTGCATCCTGCTATTTTGAGATATAGGATATGTGAGATTATACAGCACCTCATTAGCAACTGGGTCAAGTATCCACATCTACTCTCAGATCAAAAAGTTTCAAGGACTTTAATTAAAAAAAATGCCTGTTGAAGAAAAGATTCAGTATATTACAGTAAATATGTCATTAGTCAATACTTAAAAGTTCAAAGGCAAAAAGAAATATTCCATGTATTTCTGAGAGAAAAGCAGGAAATGCAGTTTGATCTAAATGAATGTTTTTACTTAAAAAAAAAAACCCAAAAAAAAACAGGGAAAAGTTTTGATGAATTTAAAAAAAAAAAAAGGAGAGGGGATATTTAACCTCTTGGTGGCAACTGCTACAGAGCTCTTTCATTTGGCACTCAGGCAAATGCTGTAGGTTAATGTGACCATAGGGATATACCAAAGCCATACGAAAAAGGCTACCGTGTTACTTCTCCCCTCATTGTTTAAACTTCTCAACTGTGTAAAACTACAGTATTTAGACTGTTTTGTTATTGCTTGAAGATGCCACATGCAACTTGGATTTTGGAATTAAAAGAGCCCTTTCCCTTAAGACACAGTGCCACGGTTTTAATTTTTTTCTGCATGGTTCTTCAGTACCTGTTGGAAGTTTATAGGTATGAGTTTCATATCAATCGCTGCTGAGAATTCATGAGTGACTGTGCTTTATTGGCTTGATGCCACACCTTGATTCTCTATCCTGCTCCATCATGCTTCTTTTAATCTGAATATTTAGTACTCTTTCATGTCTTAATTACAGCAAATTGCACACAGTTGGCACCATTTCTTGAAATTAATCCCAGAGTACTTTGTTTCTGTCAAGCACAGTCAAAGCCTTAGAGAATAATAGTAAATGTTATTGCAGATCTAAATTTAAATGGCTGTCTATGTATTTAACTTAAGCCTTTAATTATTCGCACTCTACTGTTTTTGGTTCAAATGTTAAACATTCTTTATTGAGAATGTAAAATTGTTTCAGTCAGCTTGAAACCACTGATGTTAACATGACAACAATTATTTGTATTAACATATTTTTTCAGGTGTGTAAAACTTTAATAGACAGCATATAATATCCTGCCATGGTAATATGTTTCTATTTCTTTCTGTTTACTCAATAAATAATAAAAAAGTTGTAATTACAAGGAAAAGATTGTCTGGGTGTTAATTCCCTCTGTTGTTCTTTTTTGTTTAACGAAAAAAAAACCAATCAACACTTCTTCCTCATTAGCGGATTTCTAAACTGTCTATAGACAACTTATTCCTTGTTTATACATTCCTTTCTGAAACCCACACAGAAAATTAGAAGGATATTGAATTTTATTATTTTCAGTATACTGGTAAAAAAAAAAAATTAAAAAGGACAGAAACAAATAGATTATCTTAAATGTTGTCATTGTTAATTGAAATCATGTTTTTGGCAAAGTTCCCAAATAAGTACAAATTCTTGTCTCTTTTCTGCTCATTGTGTAGTTTAGGGATATGGATATTATGCTATTAATAAATCCCAAACCTTTTCACTTACGTATGTTTTTTTATGTTGGAAGTATTCACAGAGAAGGGTTAAAAAAAGTAAATAAAAATGCTAGGTCTAGGTACCTTTTATCAAGGTAGATTTCTGACATTGCAAATTAGTATGAATGGGATTTGCAGTTAAAACTGGCAAATGCATTTATAAAAATACCTACAAATGTAACAGAACTCATATTATTGTATTAATTTTATTTTTATCAGTGTGCATTTTGACAACATTGCTATCCTGAACTCTTTACATACCGTGAATTTTAAACACCAGACAAACATGTACTTACAAAATTTGTGATAGAGTATTTTTTTCTCTAGAATTCATAGCAAATATGTATGAAGTAGTGCATGCCCAGTTCCTTCACATTCTGTTTTGCAATGTGATTTCTAGAGAGATAGCAGTTTTGCTCATTCTCACAGCAAAAGCATACCTGATATTTTTGACTATAAAGTTTCCTGGCATCTGTAAGGTCTCTTTCAAGCTGTGTTATCTGCTGTTCTACCTGAGCAAGTTCCACTTCGTGTTTCTGCCGGGAAGCTATTACATCCAGATGCAGTGACTGTAAGGTCTTGTCTAGTTTTTCAATTTAAAGAACAGATTTTTTTTTCCTGTTGGTCAAGTATATTAACAGCTTCAGCTTTTTGTTCTTGTAAGATCTGCTCACATTTTTCAACTCTGGAGGATTTTTCATTGTATTGATTTTTCAACAGCACGAGCTCATGTTTTAAATTAGAAATTATTGTACATTATACCAGATGTCCTGATTCAGTTATCTATCATTTAAGAAACATAAATTATAGCTCCATTTTCAGATTTCAAAAGCTGAACATGTTGCTACTTGTGATTCGTATTTTATTTTCAGTGAAAAGAAATATTTGAAAAGATTTATTAAATTTATACGTTAAAGAAATTTCTCATTTGTAATCCTAAAAAGCAGAGTTATATCTTCATTACCTGTAAAGACACAATTAGATAGTAGTGCTATCATTCTAATTCCAAAAAGTCTATATAACTACTTGATTAATTTTCTTGAACTCTGGTTGAGCAAGTTAATTTCTGTGACTCTGCAATATATTTATTTATCATTCCTAAAGGTTCAAGTGCATAAAATATTACATGAGATGTCCATGATTGGATTGGTATCTGCCAAATCAGACTGAAGTTGAATATGATGTTTTCTTTTTCAGAAATATTTAAGAAATACAATACTTATTTTGATAGGTGTGATACATAAGATAAACCATTAATTAAAAAGGATAAAAATTACAATGCAGGCTTCTGGTTTTCAAAAAAAAAAAAGCAAACAAAAAACCTCATTTTGAAGACAATTTTGTCTTTGAGCTTTTGAACGTTTAGACATAATGTTTGTAGTTGTCTTTGGAAATTCCTTTTTCTTAGGTCTTTTTTATGATCACTTGATCCCTCTGGGATAAAGGCATCTCTTCTGTCAGCTGGTCAATAAATTTCAAAAGTCTAGTATTCATTGAGTTTATTTTAATCTAGGTATTTGTGAGTTCAGTTATAAGTGTTGTTCACTTTTTGTGGTTCGGTAGTCCAGCCAACATCGTGTAACAGCACAGTACATAAAAGCTTCGTACATCAGAGAGACTAGAGCCTCTATATCAGCACACATGTAAGTATAGTTGCAGAAATTTCATTGTCATGTTTAACCTTGCTCCTAATCAAACTCTTCAGTTACTAGAAATGTAAATTAGACTTCGAATGTCCCAGCTGTGGATCTCCTTAGATAAGAAATAATTTTTATTTCTATATATGTTCAGTGATTAAATAATTAGAAGAACTGGTTTTATTTACTCTTCTTGCCTTTTTTAATATCAATATTACTTTTCTTTAAAATAAGTGTAAAAGTGTTCTGATACACTATTTATTAAACACAGAAGGGAAAATGTTAGCCAAATATGTAAATGTTGTACCTCTGCCTAAGGATTTGTCATTTCACAACTTCATAGTTAAGACTGAGTTCCTACTAAAAAGGACCACTCTGAAGAAAACTCAGCCAGCCAATGAATTAGCTATCCCAGATGGCTGGTTTGTATACAGTTTAGAGAAGAAAGCAAGTTTAAAGACAATCAGAAATGACTTTCAGATTTTTTCCCTAAATTCAGTAATTGATTTTGTGGAGAAAGTATGGGCATCTTTCCTCTGAGAGATCTCTTCAGGTCTTCTCTTCACACCCGGGACCACAATACCACAGTTTCTAAGAATTCAGAATTACCTCTGTTTTTTTACGACCACTTACTAAGACAAAAGCTCCTAAAGCCTCTTCTGGACTCAGCTGTTTTCTAGGTAGTGGTTCACCTATTTCTCAAAAAAACTATGTGGCAAATGCCCCTCAACAAGCACTTTTTTTTTTTATTATTTTTTTATAAAAGTTCCAAGTCATTAGCTAAGTTGTTTGACATGTCATTTCTTTGAGTTCTTCTCAAATCTAACTCACTGAATTCCCTTTGTTCACAGAACACAGAGAGCTATGTGACAGAGACTTCAAAAAATACATTTTAAGACTAATGCTCATTTATTGTTTATTCTTCAGAAGTGAAAACTTGTTAGGATCTAAAACATGTGGTATTCATTTATCCCTGAAGGTGGTTTGAACTTGCTTTTAATAGCCTTTAAAGAGTAAAAATGCACTTGATTATTTAAAAGATGTCAAGTTATGTCTAATAAGTATGAAATATGATTTTTCATACTCAAAATCACGAATTAATATTTTTGAGAACAGTAATTCTATCTGTTCTACACAGAACAAAGAATTTTATCAAGTATTTCTTCTGTTCTATGGCTTTTCATCTAGCTGATGTTTATTATTTAGAAATACATTTAATTTAGAACTAAACACTTCTGGCACATTAGACATCTGCTATGTCCCCTGCTATGGTCCAGTATTCAGTACCCCTGAAGGCTGGTCCAGTATTCAGTAACATGCACTGTTAAAAGAAAATGCTTTCTTTCTGATACAAACTTTTCTAGCTTTCTTGATCTCATCACTGAAACTCACTACCTTCTCTCAGATTAAGAGGACCTTTGGTATCATTAATTTTCTACTTTTGTAGTTGCTAGAGATTGTATAAAACTAAACTCCTTAGATTTTTACAGAGATAAATGTACTGAGATTTTCTTGCATCTCACTATGAGTTAGCCTTCTGGCCTCAGATCTTGCCAATAACTGTTCTGAAACCATCAACACTTGCTGTATTGTTTTTTGAAGTATCATGCAAGCACTACATAACCATATTGAAGTAAAAGCATCCTCTGTCTAAATGCAAAAAGTGGTAACAAATCTGTTAAAAATGTCCATAGTTACAGATCAAAACCTTGCCAGCACTGCATCCTAATGAAAGTACATACTAAGTTTAGTATCCAGTATGATTCCTAAGTCCTTTTTACTATCATTTTCTAAAATTTGCTTCTCACCCTGTAAACATGATATTTTTAAAGATCTCAACCAGAACTCACAAAACTCTGCTGGGGGGGTGGGGTGGGGTGGGAGTGGGGGAAGGTGATTCAAACATATCCACCTTTCTGTAAGATTTAAATCAGTCAGCAAAAAAATCATGAGTTTGCCATTTATCACTTCAACATTTTTGTTTTGACTACGTACTTTATCAGCAATAATTTGTCTTCTTCCAGTCCACTGACAATGTACAAAACCAGATCCTTTTGCAACTTCACTACACATGCTCCATTAGGTTATATTTGAAAATTTATCATATTTGATCTCTCAGTTCACTTTTAGTATATTTGATGCATCCCAGACTGACTCTGCATAGTCAAAAAAAGGTCTTCTTGATGGGCTGAAAAGAATTTTCCTTGCTCTCCCTCATTGGAAGACCTTTTGATGTATGGTGATGATTCCTCACATCCCCACCAAACTGCTGGGAGATTTTTCTGAAATAGATCTTTTTGCCTGCTTGCTACTTTCCTCATACCGACATTTGCTTAATACTTACATGAGGTGTGAAAAACATAGTCCCATATGGATGGACAGTTTGTTGGAACACAATTAATACTGATGATCCCTGAATGTATTTCTGATAACTCCTCAGTCATGATATGACAAGGTGTCGGACACTTCGCAAGATGTCACACACCCTTCGTGATCAAAGGCTCTTACCAAGAGGGCATTCCAGTAAACTTGATTTGACACAAAACACAAAATAAAGTTTGGATCGTATATGGAAGATGATCACCTGAAAAATCTCCCATATTTTTTTTTCCTTCCTCTAAGAGCTCCTAGCAAACTAGTTCACCCCATGGTGCAAAAATAGCAGTGTTTGGACAGACTATGGAAGAAGCTCAAGGAAAAAACTACACAAGGCTGATGAAGGTAGGTTTGCCTAAGACATAACTGCCACCTGGGTACTCAGAAAACCACTACACTATTCAGCTTCTCTTCAGACACAAACCAAATACATTTTAACATTTTCAGCCATTTGCATTATGATGGATTTTACCTGCCTTCTCAGTTAACAAAAGAAAATCAGAGCTTGGAGTTTTTTCCATGAAAGTTAATCATATTTTCAGAATCCTGAAATTTTTTCTGTATATTTAGCTTTATTCATCAGCTGTTTGCAATCTCCTGTCTCCTGTTATTAATTTCCATGCTTTTCATCTCTTACCAGAGTAGGTTCCAAACTAATAAATCTGTCTGTCATGACTGTAGGAGTGTGAATTTGGGGCACATACTAAAGTTTCCTTAAACAATTCCCACTTACTATTTACAGTTCCAGCCAGCCTATATCCCTGGAGAATCCATTGCCTAGATAGAAAGTGAGGGGGGTGTGGGTTGCGTGGGAGAGTCATTCTGGTTTCTGAAATTATTATAACAAATACCTAATAAATACTTGCTGTGTTAAATGTGGTTTATGTTGTACACGAGACAGTTATTATGTTGCTTATTATTGTCTTTTGTGTAGGACCATCTGTTACAAAAATACCCCGCAAGCAATTATGGATAAACCAAACGGGTTTTATTAGGTTCCTTTAAACAGGTTCAAATGACGTCTGGTCAGGAATTTTCACATAGAACTGACAACTTACAACGAGGGAAAACAGGTTTCACAAGTAAACCAGCTCAGATAGAAACCTGAATACCTTCTCTTTACCAATGCAAATTGAGAACTGTTTACCAACAGCCTAGGGAGGACGCATTCACAATAGCACGATCTCCACTAGCTAATAGAGGAATCTCTCGCTTACAGAAACGCAAATTCTTACCAAATACTATTTAGCTGGCGCCCCAACTTCAGCATTTTCGAAGCCTCTGTTCTAACGTCTTACAACAACAGCGAGACCCCTCTCTGCCTCAGCTTGTACTCCGAGAAGAGACAGAATAAACTCGTTTTTCTTTTCCGTTGTTGTCAATTCTACTGTCTCTTCAACAAGACTCCCATTTTATATAGTAGAACAAATGTGCACTGTGGTCAATTATCAGAAATGGGGTGCGAATGGGTTTTCAACAAAACTCAGACTCACAGGCACCTTCTCCACAGGGGTTCAAAGCCCTGCTTTGTGCAAACTTATGGGCACAAGTACCGTACAAAGGTGGAAAGATGGCTTAGATCCTTGTCAGGGCGCCTGCCCTTCTCTGCCTTTGTTTCAACCAAGGAAGGGTAGTTAATCACCACCACACCTTCTATGCTCACTATGCAAGATGTAAATCTGTTAAAGTCTTACTTTTCCGTGTAACCTACTATATAACAAAAAATAGGAAAAATGAAGAAAACATCAAAATAAGACAATCAGGTTCATTTCCATTTGATGTGTACTGACCTAGGATATATTATTTATTTAAATTCTCACCCCATGATTTATGTTGATGAATCAGGCTGAACTGTAAGTATGAAGTCTGTACGCATCAAACTTCAATTAGGTGGAGTTTTTTCTGAAGGGCTTCCACCTTCTAGGGGTTAATATGAGGTTAGGGTGAAGGGTTTATCTGAAACTCAGCAATAACCTTGTATTTGTAGGAACCTAGTACTTTTGAATTATTGCATCAAAATAATGGCAGCCTTGGTAAATTATGGTCCAGGAAGGAATATTTTTCTGCTGTACAAGATTTCTAATAAATTTTGGGAAATGTCTTTTTTT
>NW_010390412.1:0-257 GCF_000710305.1 Buceros rhinoceros silvestris | reverse complement strand
GTTAAAAATTTTTAATAAATTTTGGGAAATGTTTTTTTTTTTTTTTTTTTTTTTTATTTTCAGAGTATTTAATGAGAAGTTTCTGTCAAATAGCGTTTATAAATTTGGCATAGGCCTTCTGTTAGGCATGCGTTTTGAAGATCTATTGCAAAGATCTCATTAAACATCTTCATTAATGTCTTGGATGATGGCACAGAGCTTACCCCCAAGCAATTTTGATGGTGACACAAAACTGGGAGGAGTGGCTTATACACCAG
>NW_010390411.1:0-1202 GCF_000710305.1 Buceros rhinoceros silvestris | reverse complement strand
CGCCAACACGCCACCGACACGCGTGGTGTAACGCTGCCATGACACCAAGCCAGCCCAACACGCCACTTACACAGGTGACACACCACTGACATGCCTATAACATGCCACCTACACGCGTACAACACACTACCACCCCGCGTGTGACATGCCACCAACCCGACAGCGGATCCCGCCGCCAACATGACACTGACATGACGCCAACCCGGCCCTGACACACGTGAGACACCGCCAGCACACGTGTGACCTGAGAGCAGCCCCTGCCGCCAACATGCCACTGACACACGTGGCACAATGCTGGCACGGCCCTGACACGCCACTGACACACACGTGACATGCTGTAAACATGCCTATAACACGCTACCACCATGTGCGACACGAGAGCAGCCTGACAGCAGATCCTGCCACTGCCATGACACCAACCCGCCCCAACACGTGACATGGCACGAGCACACCTAGAACATGCCACTGACATGTGTGTAACATGCTAATAACACGCATGCGACGTGACACCAGCCCCACAGCAACTCCTGCCACCAACACGCGTGACACAACATTGACACGATGGTGACCTGCCCCCGACATGTGACACGCCACCAACATGCAGAAACATACCACAGACCTGCATATAACATGCTACCAACACGTGTATAACACACTACAAACACGGGTGTGACACGGACGCTGCCAACACGCCCCCCACCGACACACGTGACACGCCGCCACCATGCAATCCCCAGACACGCGACATGCAACTGCACGCCACCTACACGCTACCAACATGTGTATGACACGCTGCCAACACCAGCCTGACAGCAACGCCTGCCACCAACACACGTGACAACATCGACACGCCTCTGGCCCCTCGGCACATACAAAAACACGCTACAGACATACATGCAACACGGTACCAACACCCCCGTGACCCACTACCAACACGTGTGTGACACGGCACCAGCCTGACGGCGACTCCTGCCACCGCCACACGTGACATCGACACGCCCCCCAGTACATGTGACACGCCGCCACCATGCAATCCCCGGACACGTGACACACAAAACCACGCCACCCACACACCTACAACATGCTTCCAACACATGTACAACACGCTGCCAACATGTACAAACACGCTACCAACCACAACGGCGACTCCTGCCACCGACACACGTGACCCAACATCGACACGACCCCCCGGAAACCCTGAA
>NW_010390410.1:0-4074 GCF_000710305.1 Buceros rhinoceros silvestris | reverse complement strand
AATATGGTAGGGAGTTCACTTTGGCTTGTTTCCAGTCACTCAAATGGTCAACATGTTTGCCAACAGTCCCTTTTGCAAATCAGGCCTTACACTGAGGGTATAATGGTTGCCATATTTCCCCGTGCAATCAGTGCATTGTCATTGCTCATTGTGTTGTGAAGTGTTTCAGGATTCCTTGAATATGAAATACAGTATATAATTTCTTTTCCATCTGAGCAAATAAAAGCTGTTTTAAAAAATGAAGTAATACATTCCTCATAATAAGTGCAGTAATGTGAACTTTTGCTCAAATAAACAACCTTATCTGATGTTTTATGTTGTCAAATTGAAAGGCTTTTGTATAACAAGTTAGCAGTTACTGCACCTCGCCAAAAATATCTTATGTGGTGCTAAGTAAAGATGTAGAGCTTTTTTTATTGAGATGTTTGAACACACATGTTTTCTGTGAATAAGAAGTGCATTTTTGTTTAACAGAATGCACGTCAAGAGGATCTCATCAACAAGAAATGCAGTTCTGAGCTGCTTTGGTTACGTTTACAGCCACTGGAAACCAGAAAAGTTGGTGTGATTTTTACACCGGTTGACTACAGAAGGGTAGCTTCCCTTATTTTAATCAGGTAAGCCAAGTTTCAGTGAGAATCATACAGCTCAAGGTAAAAATGAATTTGCCAGAAGAAAAATTGACCATTTTGACAAAAGGAATGGTCAAAAGCTGAAAGTCAGAATACCTTGAGTTTAATAAAAATTGCTTAAAGGGTCTTTGTGCCTTATGTCGCAGTCATTAAAAAATAGAGGCTGTTCTTCTTGATATGTGATCAGTGGGTTATAAACACAAATGTACCGAGGCAATTTTGAGTGAAGAGCAATACGCTAGATGGCTTTGCTATTTGCTTAACTCCATCGTGCTGAGATATAAGTATCCAGTGAGTCTGATGTGCAGCCACACGTGGGTTAGCTCTGGAGGAAAAGAGAGTTTATGGAAGAAGCAACCCTTTTTACTAGGCGGCACTGTTGTTAGCCATTGGCAGTGGTCACAGGGCTTGTTCCTTCACTGTGCGAACTCACTGGTGACTATTCCTGAAGTGATTCTGTCAGTAGTTAGGGGAAAAGGATCCAGGTGTGGCCAGCGATTCTGTTGCTGAAACACTCTTTTCTTGGGTTGGCACCTAGATAGCAAAGCCGTGAATTCGGGAACTTTATTTGTGTTTTAGTGGCTGATTTCTTGATTTTTATATTATGGCAGAAACAACTTGACTGTTCTGGATGTGGTCAATGTAGAAGGCTTTGGAGCCAGAGAATTGCTTAAAGTAGGGGGAAGACTACCTGGTGCAGGAGGATCTCTTCGATTCAAGGTGCCAGAAGCTACACTAATGGACTGCAGACGACGTGAGTAAGAAGCAGCAGGTCTCTGATTTTGTAGCTGGCTGTATTACTCTGTAGTGGTACTGATGTGGTACAGTAACGTTAAGTAAACAGAATGTAAAAGAGAAAAAGCTGAAGAGCTTGGTCATGAGAGAGGTGTAGACTCCGTTTTCTCACAACATGGAGGATAGTTACAAATTCTAGAAATTCACTGCAGAAGTGTCTCTATTAAAATGTCGGTCATTTCTGAATTTTTAATTATATTGAAAGTGAAATAACAATTTATAAACATAAGAAAATAATTTTCGTTTCTTTTTTTTTCTTTAAGAACTGAAAGACAGCAAGCAAATTCTATCCATTACGAAGAACTTCAAAGTAGAGAACATTGGGCCTCTTCCTATAACAATTTCGTCAATGAAAATCAATGGTTACAGTTGCCAAGGATATGGATTTGAAGTGTTAGATTGTCAGGAATTTTTCTTGGCTCAGAACTCATCACGAGAGATCAGCATTGTGTAAGCACGGGCAAATTTGCTGACAAATTAGCTTAAGTGGAAAATTGAAATAATTGCTTTCAGTAACAGACACTCCAATAACACTCGCACACAAAATTTGGTGAGCTTTGAATATAAATTTCATAAACATTTTCCCTTTTCCGTGAGGGTAATACTAACATTGGTAATGTAATAAAGTTTCTTTATAAGACTCCATTATTTTTTAAAAAGCAGCATACATGTTTTTATTAGTGCATTATCAAGTAATAAAGCAAAAGAGTTGTCACAATAAAAGAGTAAGAAATACTTTGACACTGGCTTTTTTTTTTTATTTGGTTGTTACTCTCTAGCTTGTTCCAAGCAGGCTGACTACAATCTAGTCATGTTTTTCTAACATGGCACATAGTCTAAAACCGATTCTATTTTAAATCGTGTTGAGTGAAAGTCATGACTTAAACATCAGCAGAGTTAATACTACTGTATTACAGTAACTGCAGTTTCATATCCAAGAAGTATCACCTCTGCTGATCAGAAAGACAAGTCATACCTTGTAGCAGTACCCGTGGCAGTCAAATACAGTAATGGTATGGTCAGGGGAATAAGTGAAGAGACAAATCTGATGTTTTCTTCTGCTTTCCTTACCTTTCCAGCCTTGTTCTAGACTTAACCTGGTACCTGGCCCCTTCCAAAGCGATGCATGTACACTTGACAGCTGCTTTTGTAAGGACCATTTTGCTTAGCCCGAGTAGATCATGTGCACCTCCTTGAGAAAAAGAAAACAAATCACCGTAATGAGAGTATTGTGAAGTCACACTAAAAACATATTTTAATGCTTAAAGATGACCTCAGACTCTTACCTCTGTTAGGTGCTAATGCGTCTGCATAGTCTTAAGCAGACAGTGGTCACTTACTTCATTATCTTTTTTTATATTATTGCATCAGAAGTTATTCTGTATATTTTTGTATCAGTGTGACTTCAGAAAATGAAATTCAGCTAAAGGATGGAGAAGTAACAGCGGCTCTGTCTGCTTTTCCTAACAGATTCACTCCTGACTTTACATCTTCGTGGGTAATCCGGGAGCTTACACTGGTGACTGCTGCTGATTTGGAGTTCCACTTCACGCTCAACGTGACACTTCCTCATCATCTGTTACCTCTGTGTGCTGATGTGGTGCCAGGACCCAGCTGGGAAGAGTCTTTCTGGAGGCTCACTGTCCTTTTTGTAAGGTAATACTTTCAGGGCCCCTACACCAGTTTGAAAGGGACCTGCAAGTGAAAGATTAACAAGCCCTTAGGGCTTGTGTTAAATTTTTAGAGGTGATAGAGCCTAAGTCTCTACTGCGTCTGCCTCACTAGAGTCCTGCCAGCTGGCTGTGACAGCTTAGGTGTGGAGAGCAGTAGCTGGCGATGGAGTTGTCAAGCATTTCTTGTTGCTCCTCCTGATAAACTTCCATGTTAAGGCTGCAAAGAAAAAAGGACTAGGATACCTCCACAGGAATACCCAGAGGATACTCCCCTTGCAAGAAACTTACTCCCCTCACTGTAGAGATGTACATGTCTCAGAATCAAGCAGACTGGTAAATTACCTTTAAGTATTTTTAGAAAAATAATATGAATTTTATATATAAAGATTCAGACAACCAAGCGAAGACCTGCTTTTCCTCTGCTTCTTTCCTCCTTTCACTTCTTAAAATGACGCATGTTTAGTGTTAGCCTTTGCTAGGCACACTGCTGAACAGGCTGCCCCGGAAAGGTGATTTGGTTTGCGTTAGCAGAGTCATTGGTTGCCCATGGTAAACTGCTTCTAAGAAAGCTGTACCCTTGAACAACTATTAAGGGTTCTGCTCCTACGCATATTCTTTTTTTTTTTTTGTCTTCCTTTATTATCCTTTCACACTGTGCAGTGTGAACCGAATGTTGTGTTTGTCATGGATTATATGCAGTACTTTCCTGAAGCACAGCAATCCTGAATTTCTGCGATTGGTACTAAAAAGCAGTGAATGCGAATGTCACACTGACATATACACGTGTGCTGGTGCATACCTAAGATTCTGATGCACGCTGGCATTGGCTTTTGACACCTGGTACTAAAAAGCAGTGAAT
Source organism: Buceros rhinoceros silvestris (assembly GCF_000710305.1). NCBI lineage: Eukaryota > Metazoa > Chordata > Aves > Bucerotiformes > Bucerotidae > Buceros > Buceros rhinoceros. Next base: position 115 of record NW_010390410.1, on the reverse strand, counting down.
GCGAATGTCACGCTGACATGTGCACGTGTGCCGGTGCATACCTAAGATTCTGATGCACACTGTGCTTCATTGGCTTTCGACACTGAAAACAGTCAGAGGACAAATGAAACAACAA
>NW_010390409.1:32309-37899 GCF_000710305.1 Buceros rhinoceros silvestris | reverse complement strand
AACAGCCCCCCTCCTCAAACCGCGACAGCCATGTTGTCCTTACTCTCGGACAAACTGAGACTGAAGAGTGTTGGAGACCTCTGAGGGAGGGAGGATAGAGAGTACCTTCACACAACCTTTGCTCTTCTGTGCTGACATCCAGGTACCCCATCCATGCTTTGGGGAAGGACTGGGGGGGTGGCTGGTTTAGTAAACATGGATGTAGAGACAGACTCAATCAACAAAGCAGGTGTTTGGAGTATATGCAGTTTTCCTAAACTCCTGGAGCAAAGAAAGGTCTAATGTTTTTATGCTGGTAAGATTGGGGAGGCTTTTGCCAATAGAGATACACTGCAAAAAATAACATCACCAGTTGACGTGATTAAGCTAGCAAAAATACCAAGTGGTGACCTGGCCTCTGTACCCAGACCCACCGGCCTTCTTTTGTTTTCCTGCAAGGTCTTTGTATTTCTCTCCTGCCTTATTGTTGCCTGTCCCGCACACTTCTCTCTCATAATCTGCTGCTGACAGTTTTCTATTAGGTATAATTTCCTGACCATCTTGTGTGTAACTTAGACATGCCATAAATTTTGAGATTTAGATGGAGTCATATGAACTGTGCTCTTGAGACACTTGAAAGAAAAACATTGAAATGAACAGTACTGACAGGAAAAGTACAGTTGGAGAGCTGTAAGGCCAGTCCATAAGAGGTAGTTAAAGATAGTCAGTGTGAGTTGGTTAGGATGAAACAGGCCCTCAGCTTTGTCTCCGTTTGGGACTGAGCTGTCAGTGACTGTAAGTGCTGTGATGCGGACTTGGGGGAATGCTCAACAAGAAAACCCCCTGAATGGCAGCATATCCTTTCTTGAAGCTCACCAGTGTCTGGAAGCCAGGTGGGCTTGGAGAATCCGAAGCAGCCAGGGCTTTGCAACAAGCTGGCAAAGCTGAAAAACCTTTGAGCAATAAGGGTGAGCTCTCCTTTCGAGTCACGTCTGCCCTAAAACTGGCTCCTCTCTCTGTTCATTTTTCATTTTCTATTTCTGAAATTATGCTGGTTTGCAGAAGAAACTGAACTCAGCACTCACAGATGTACAGGCAGACTGATTCCTCACCAGTAAAAACAAGGAAGTCGTTAGTGGTTTTGGGTTCGGGCTCGTAATCCTACCAACCCCTGACTGATCTGCAGAGGTGCTTGGTACTGGAGTCAGTACGGTACTGATTCAGTCCTAGCTAATGGTCTAGGCCTGATCTCGAAGCAGACCTTCCCTTGCAGCTGGACTGTTTCAGCTCCCATCCTCAGCTGGTAGGTCCCTGCTCGCAGCTTTGCTAACCCAAGCAGGAGACAGAGCAGAGAAACTTATAGTGCTGGCAACTGTCCTTGTGTGTAGAGTCTCTTTGGATATTGTGCCAAGGAGAGTAGTCTCCAACAGGGAAGAGGAAAAAACCTCTATTTTTAAAGAAGAGGAAAAAAGTATTAAAGGCTTCTTCTCAAGAGCTGTAGCTGTGCAGGAACCTTCCTTGCACAAGGCCAGCCTGGCATTTGTGCCCTTGCTGGGCCACCATTAACCCAGGTGGGATTATGGAAGGACTCCGCACCTAATTCATTGCTCAGCCATCACTGATCCTCGCTAAAACAGAGCTGACAGTCATGCAAGAAAGACAATTGGAAGAATTCACTTGGTGTGACCTATGGGTCATCTGTTATACATTAAAATGTAGTTAGAGGCTGACAGAGGTATTGGCTGTACAGGGTGAGAGCTGAGGTTGTGGCCTCCTGTGTGATGCAGTGTAACTCAACAAGGCAAGGCTCTCTCTGACTTTGCTGGCACCTGCCCTCCACCCTGAACATATCTGAGATACTGATTCTCCAGCCTTCTGTAGCATCTCAGAAGCAGAGCTAAAAATATTATTGCTCAAAGGTTTCTGCTGACAGCAAGAGTGTATTGGGATGTTTAAAGGCTTGGAAGGCTTGAGGTGAGTTATTCCTACTTACGTCCATGTTGTGAGTTGAATCTTTGCAGTAATTGTAAATGCCTGCAGTGAAATAGTCATGCTGCTGTCTCATTTGTGGGCTGCAGTGCGAAGTCTTCTAAGATTTGTAGGACAATTTTCCTTTGTCTCAAAACTGTTGATAATGTAGCTTTGACAATTTAGTATGCCAACTTCAACATACCTGTCACTGGTTTGACATTATGGAGCATTTTTATTATGGACAAGAGTTTGGCTGTTTTTTAAAAAAAGATCTAGACTGCATCTTTTTACAGCAGGGAAGATGCAAATCAGTCAGACCACGGAAACAGCAGCAACTCAAGACACTCTTAGGACAAAGACCTCAACATTAAAGTATCCAGTTAGTAACACAAGCTCCATTGTCAAGTGGCCCATCTTTCAGAAAATGTGTATCCTATGGTAAAGCTCACCATTTCACCGTAGATAGTAACTCATGGAGGACTGCAAGACTACTTTTTGGGGGATATAGATATACAAGCAAGGGGGAATCACTACATTTAGATTTTCTAATGTTCATCAAAATGAAAGATTTTCAATTTCTAATGTTGTCGATTGCCAAGTACTTACACTGTTTTTTATTTAATGTGGTTACTAGTTTTCTCTCCATTTCAAGGGTCAGCAAATGAAAATGGAATCTTTAATTTCTCTTTTGTTGAAACCTGTTTTGAACTCTTTCTTGATCTCACTGAGGGTAGGGTGGGACTAGTATTAATTCCATGTGATAAATAAGTAAAAGAAGAGTGCTGCGAAAATGTTATTTTGAGCTGGCATTGTTTTGGAGCTCTGAAAGAAAATAGTCAATGGTGACCGATGCTAATGTCAGGATCATTGAATATTCTATTCATTATATTCCTTATTGCCAACCGAAAGCACAATGGTATTTCTGTTATTGAGATCCTTTGTACTTACTTCTATTTATAGACAAGGAAAAATTATTGCAGCTTCTCATAACTAAATGCCAGGAGAGATATCAGAAATTTTAATTTTGTTGCTGCTTTAGATTACAGAACAAAATTAGTTGCATATGTACTAAGGCTACTGATGCCATGAGAAAATGATTTGTGACTCATGAGAAAATTTCTTAGCCAAAAATATACAAAAGCTAATTGGGAAATGACTTTTTTCTCCCAATGTGGCAAGACATGTCAGCCATTTATTTCTCACCACATAACTGGCAGGAAAATAAAGCAATTTTATAATCTTGTATTGTACTACAATATGTTGGTTATTGTAAACATTTGCAATTAATGAGTTACAAGGTACCAAAGAAATGAGGTTCGTCAACAATAGTTCAGGACTCAGCTCATAAGTATCTCCAAAGCTCTGAAAGCATCTCAGTTTTCACATCCACACATCTATTACTTCCCCACTCTGGCAACGGTCAGGCTAAGAGCAGTAGGTTCAACCCAAATGTATTAACTCTGCATGCTTAGATCAGCTCAGCATCACACGTCCAGAAATTTCCATAGATTAATCTGTAGTCCTTAAATCTCTTTGAAAGTACTAATCTTCCAACCCAGACATTGGCAGATGCATTTTCTGTATTTCAGTAGAGTAAGAACTCTCTAATTTACCTCTTTGTGATAGCTGACCTCTCAAATCTGGAGGAAGTACCAGCTCAGTGCTAATGTTGCAAGTCTTTGGTTGATGCAGGAGGCATTTTCTTTCCTTCAATTTAGGATGCATGTTTGGGCTGTTAAAAGAGTTTCCTGGCATTGCAGTGCTTTCCTACCCTGAATGATACAATCTACTTTCATCAGGAGGGTGTTCTGATGATTTACACCATAGAAATGTAAATAACAAGTAAATAAGATCTGTACGATGCATGCGTCACAGTGAAAGATCAGAACTTAATGAGATTTTAATAATTTAAATTAACAATATAACTAGTCAATTTGACAGTTATGGACAACTGCAGTGACATAGCAGGCTTGAAGAACTCAAGATCATCTGTTACAAAATTCAAACCATGTTTTCTCTTATTAGGATAGACAAACATAATTATTTAAACTCATGGTAATGAAGCCAAGCGAATAGTTCTCTGGGCTGGTTGACAAAGGACCCATAATGAAAGGGAACTGATCCATCTTGGGATAGGGATAGCTAGCAGAAAAACATTACATGTTTTCACATATCATTTCTTTCACAGATTCCTTGCTACACATAGCGCGTAGGGTGAAAATTGTTACTTGAGGCGGTGTGAGACTTAAGGCTATTGTCTGTAGGGTCCCAGGCTCATTAACTGCAAAATTTGGAAAGTGGGAAGGGAGCAAATAAAGGGATTTCAGAAAGAGAAAGTGTGGCCTAATGTTTAATGCAGTCAAATACCACCCTGGAGAGCTGGATTGCTGGATTCTTGCCTAGCCTCTGAGCTTCTATGTGGCACTGAACCGAGCTTTCTACGGGGTGGGAAAGTGGCCCTGCTGTTGCTGTAAGAGCTGGCTGGTTGTTCGCCAGGAGGTGGGATTCGGGGGCTCAGGTCTTCCTGCTGCTTGAGAAATCTGAAAACTGCACTCCCTTCATTCCAGGGTGATGGGATACAGGAGGGGAGAAGGGAACGCTGAGGCCACATTCTGGTGTAACCCACATTGTCAGGACAGCAAGCCTGCCCGGGTCAATGCTGTGGATCCAAGTGTCCATGTTGCTGCTCCTGCATCAGGCAAGGACTAAAACATCAGGGGCAGTGTTTAGACAGGGTTAACATATCCTGATGCCCAAATCTGGGCAGATTATTTCTTGGAGTATAGGTTTTCTGCTCTGCTTTTTGGGGCGTCTGATTCTTTCTGATGTTTGTGTCCCAACTTTGGTGATCTGAGTCACCCACCTGGGGACAGCTTCCTAATCTTTAGGCTTTGTTATACACAGAGTCATAGAACTGTAGAAAGGTTTGCATTGGAAGGGACCTTTAACGGGACAGGGACGTCTTCAACTAGATCAAGTTGCTCATAGTCCTGTCCAACCTGACCTTGAATGTTTCCAGGGATGGGGCTTCTACCACCTCCCTGGGCAACCTGTGCCAGTCTTTCACTACCCTCATTGTGAAAAATTTATTTCTTATATCTAATATAAATCTCCCCTCTCTTAGTTAGAACCATCACCCCAACAACTAGCTTGTTGTCCTGTTGCAACAAGCTTTGCTTGTATTTTGTCCCCATCTTTTTATAACGCCCCTTTAAGTACCGAAAGGTGACAGCGAGGTCTTCCTGGAGCCTTCTCTACTCCAGGCTGAACAACTCCAACTTTCTCAGCCTGTCCTCATAGGGGAGGTGCTCCAGCCCCTAGATCATCTTTGTAATCTTCCTTTGGACCTGCTCCCACAGGTCCATGTCATGTGCTGAGGAGTTCAGAGCTGGACACAGTATGCCAGGTGGAGTCTCATGAGAACGGAGTAGAGTGGCAGAATCACCTCCCTCGACCTGCTGCTCACACTGCTTTTGATGCAGGCCAGCATGTGATTGGCTTTCTGGGCTACGAGTGCAGAGCGCTGGCTCATATTCAGTTTTTCATCCACCAACACTCCCAAGACTTCTGCAGGGCTGCTCCCAACCCTCTCTCAATCCCTTCATCCCCCAGCCTGTATTGATACTGGCGGTTCCCGGAC
>NW_010390409.1:6099-32239 GCF_000710305.1 Buceros rhinoceros silvestris | reverse complement strand
CCACCAACCCCCCCAAGACTTCTGCAGGGCTGCGCCCAACCCTCTCTCAATCCCTTCACCCCCCAGCCTGTATTGATACTGGGGGTTGCCTGACCCAGGTGCAGGACCATGCACTTGGCCTTGTGAACGTCATGGTGTTCACACAGGCCTAGTTCTACAGCTTGTCCGGGTCCCTCTAGATGGCATCCCATCCCCCTAGGGAATCAACAGAATCACTCAGCTTGGTGTCATCTGCAAACTTGCTGAGGGTGCACTTAATCCCACTGTCTATGTCACTAATGAGGGTACTAGACAGCACTGGTCCCAGTACAGACTCCTGAGGGACACCAATTGACACCAGTCTCAATCTGGACATTGAGCCGTTGTCCTCTACCCTCTGGTTATAACCATTCAACCAATTCCTGATTCACTGAACAGTCAAGCCATCAAATCCATATCTCTCCAGTTTAGAGAAGCATGTTGTAGGTGACCATGTCAAAGGCCTTACAGAAGCCTAGATAGAGGACATCATAGTTACGAAGAGCTGTTCCAGTTCTGGGACAAAGAAAATATTTGTCTTCTACCTCTGGTCATGTCAGTAGTCTCCCTCCACTACCCCTGACTCCAATCTAGTTCCACACTGGAATCCCTATAACTTGAATCCCTAGTACTCTTCTTTTGTTAGAACATTTAAATGCAATATCGGGTAAGACTGACACAGAACACCTTAGTCTACAGACATGTATGGGTGAAGGGAAGGTGAGCTGAGGTGCTAGAAAACGGGGGAATCCTCATGCTCAATCCCCACCATGGTGCATCAGAGCTGGGAATTTATGCCAAATCCCCAGATTTTCCTTTGCCTGTCTTTGGAAAGTGAATTCTTCCTCTCAGAAAATGGTCCATGGTCTGTGCCCATGCAGCGACTTGCAATGGGCTCTGAAGTGCTGGTACTTTATCCCCTCACTACTGACACATGAGCCATCTCTCACCTGAGGTATGAGGATGTGTCCACTTGAAGTTTGATTGTTGAATACTTCTTCTTCCAGGAAGTCCTCTACTCTGAACTCTGCTTCATCTCTCTGAGTAAGTGGAAAGTGAAGTCCTCAAACTGAATATTAATTAAGCCAAATAAACAAAAACCAGAAGGGAAACAAAAAAAGAACTGCTAGTAAGGATCATCCACCAGTCTGTAGTTGGGTGATATGTTTGAAGAGCATTGCTCTCTTAAAAGAGTTAGTGAAAGACACGAAGACACCAATCGTAACTGTAGCTGTGTACTGAGCAGCCAGCAAGCCCCTGCTATGATTTATTCAGGGAAATCCGTGGGACTGGTGGAGAGGGGGAAAAAGAAAGAGAAGGTTGAACTTCCAGTGCCAGAGCTTTTATGCCTTTGTATCAGCTTCAGGAGTTTTCTGACTGCCACCTGTAAAATACTTTAGATACTCCCTGATGTTTCTCCTCCCTCAGCCCAGCATCATGGGCCTTGCAACTACCCATTTTACCATATCCTACTTCTGCCTTATCTTCACACCATCTCTCTTCTGACATCCACCCACCTCTGTGATAGACCAGGCCTCCTTAAACAGAATGGCTGTGTATTGTTTTCTTCTGATTAATACCTTTTCCTGTGACCCTGCTTGTCCATCTGAGCTCAGGTGTCACCTCATTCTGGCTTCCAGGGGGTATTCCTTCTCCAAGAGCCAATATGCTCCATGAAAACTGATTCAGTTTACCTTATCTTAGACACGAACTGTCTGGTGAAATGAATTGTTCAGCCAAGCATGCTGTCAGGAGCTCTCTCCAGAGGCCCATACATAGCTCCTGAGAGGCCCCTGGTACTTCAGGGAATTGTTCACGGTCTCCATCTGCCTGTCCGCTGTTATTCCTATCTCATGTCTGCTAGTGGTTTGCAGATATCTCACATGTTCCATGGCGACTCTTATCGAGATCCCTATGTGTAGGCAGCTGAGCTGAGGTCTAGATATTGGCTGATGCTACAGCAGTGCTGTAGGATGCCAGTCTCTAGCTCTGCCACAGCCCTGCCCAGCTCAGCCGTGGGGACTATTGAGTCCATTCCCATTCCTGTGGCCCTGGCCACACATTCCAGAGCTGTATCTGATGCTGATTTGTCTCACTGGTCTTGGTCCTGTCCCCAACTTGTGGCCCGATGTCCCAACATGTCCTTGGCCCCATGGCGGAGCCTAATGCCTGGAACTGTGGCCTAATCCCAGCTTTTCCTCACAACCTACCCTGCTTCCCTGGTTAAAGTCTTTGCTAATGAATTCTTGCATGCTCTCTGGCTGGTTGTTTAAACCAGTGTTAGTGTCCTCGTGGCAATGAAAATAAGCTGTACTGTAAATGGGCACAGTAGAAGCGTTGGCCTCAAAACGAGTATCACAAGCAGCTGTAATCATGAATCACACTCAATAGGGCCGCACAGCAGCCAAAGTTGAGATAAACGGAGCAACTTTTGGAAAAATATTGAGCCATTTCAAATACAGCAGCTGATGTATTATTACTCATTTTCTGTGCACTTCATTGAACAGATTTTTCTGTTTATGAATTGTGTTCCAAATATTTTTCTAACACTGGGAAACAGGCCTGGCTTAATCTTTATATTCCAACATTCCCACAGCTTTAACAGTATTATGAATCTATGTCTAATTTCTAGTTTTCCAAAAGACCCCACCTTTCCAGGGGAGGAAGGCAGTTTCCCAGATCCATACAGCCCTTCACCTTGAAGTGTTCCAAATTTTGAGCCAGGTGTGAATGTGACCAGCTTACAGCAACACCCCCCTTCTTTTTTTTTCTTCTCTTTTTTTGTGTATGTGTGTATGAATACAGTCCAATGAGGTGCAGTCTAATGCTTTGCTGCAAGGAAAACAGATACTTGGAAGTAGTGGGTGAATTCTTTCTCTAGCTGAAAAGTCCTCCGCCTCTCTGGGTGGGGTTAAGTCAAGGTAGAGGGCGGGACTCAGTTTTGTAACATGTGAGATACACTTTTGAGTACTCAAGATGTTTGGACAGATCTGCAAAACAGTCCTAGAAGAGACCCAGGCTGCTCTGGAGTGGTGCCTGAAGGTCGCATACATTCTTCTAGGCATTTCTAATGGCACCAAACTGAGCCCAATATCATTACTGTCTGAAACTCAGGTATCTAGTCCACATGTAGTCTCATGGGGACATTCATCTTTAGATGTTTCACTTTGGAGCTGAATCTCCCCATTTGTGCTAGGTGAAGAGGATTAGCAGGGCGCAGACTGGGCCAACGTAGTATGATGCTGCACAGAAAACATCCAAGAAAACAGCCTACCTGTGGAGGAGAGTCTGTGGGGATCCCGTGCTCAGCATAAGAGACTTGACAGGCCTGTGATTCATTGTCATCTGTATGAGATGCTAGTTGAATATGGGCTCTTGCGACTACTTAGGGAAACTGTAATATGAGTGCAGGCCAAGCAGCAAAATCAAGTGATGGTTGGATGAAATTGATAAGCCATTGAACTGTCTTTTCCTGCATCTTTAATAAATGGAGCTTAACAATTTTTTAATGGGAAACATATCCATGCATTGCACACAGTTCTGAAAATTGTCAAGCCGGAGGCCAAGCAAAATAAGTTTTAGGATTTTCTCAGCTTCATAATTGTGTTATTACATTGTATGATAGAACTAGGGCTGTAGCATTAATTCTGCTCTCTGGCATTAAAAAGAAGAGGAAGTATTCCTGCTTTAATTGACAGCTAAAATTTCATTCATGTGGTATTAGCAGAATTAGCTTTTTGCCTACTGAACTCTCTTCTGTGTTTCTGACAATATGATTTAATTTTGGCACTAAGGAACTCTTTTATTTGTGAAACACTAATCTATATCAAGCAGAGAAGAGGAAAAAATCATGTATGGGAGATAGGGAAGAACTGCAGTGTTTTTAAACTGAAGGGACGAATCTGCTATTTAAATGCTCTGACTGATCTATCTCTATCCTACCTGAAAAATCATTTTGAAAAATATCTCTGACCCCTGCAATGAATATTTGGATGTATGGTCTCCCTGCCACTGGATTCACCTGTTTGCAGGTTGTTTTTAGGATCACAAGTCTGGGATGTAGTGGGATGGGGGGCTAAACCTGTTCAGGACTTCCCTGAAATCAATGTCCAGAGATCATTGAGTTGGCTTGGTACATAAGTCTTATCAGCAAGAAACATTTTCCCCTGTGCTTAATTTAGTGTATACAGTCAATATTATTATCGTTACTGATTTGTCTAGACACAAAACCCTATGTTTGCCATCTAGACATGAAACTCCGTGTTTACAGTTTTGCTTTGTCCAATGAGGGAAAAAAAGCCCCAAATGTCTGAGAAATTTTCTCTTTCCTACTATTTAGAGAATAAGCTGGGGTCTCTGACAGATGTTGTGCAGATCTTTGTCCTTTATGAAGCTGGAGGATTTTTTTTTTTTTAATATTTCACACCATTTCAGTGGTGGCAGGATGGTCAGAGCACCTTGAACAAACACATGTAGGTCTCATCTCACAGGCACAAGAGTTGTGGGAGAACTTGAATTCTCCTTCACTCCATTGCCTTAATCAATGACCCAACCTTCTGAAGGTTAGCCAGAGAAGTCCTTCTGCTTGGACAATGGATGGAGATTCTCTCTCACAGTCAGGTTTGGTGGGGAATACTTGTTCATTCCTGAAAGATAGTGGCAACACACTGAGGTATTAAATTATTTTGTGAGTGCTGCACGTTGCTCTGAAGACAGAAAACCCAATTGTCTCTTCCACCCTTGGAGAGAAATTAACCTGGAATGTCAAAGCAAAATCATCGGAGCCTCTAATCCTGTCACCAGGCTGATTCCTGGTGTTAATTATGAAAGTTGTTGTCATTTGTTTCTATTTCTCACTGTTCCCCATTGTGATAAACTGTCCATTAAAGGAAAACCCCCACCTAAATGCATTACACAGATTTCCTCTTCCAGTACACTGGCTAAAGATAGTAGAGAGAGGTACCGTCAAGTTGTAGAACATCTGTTCTTGTTTACAGAGTGCTCAAATGCAGCTGAATAGCTTGCCAGAAAATACAAACTATAGTCCATGGAACTGAACAATCCTACAGAAAAAAAGCATCATCTTTGTTGTTGTTACTCATCCAAATATACTGTGGAGGTGAACCAGATCTTGAGGTATGTTTACCATTTGGTGTCCCTATTCTTTTCCTTTAGCAGAGGTGGAGACAAATTAGCAAGCACTGGAAAGTAATATTTACAAGACAAGCATCTGAACATGCTGTGCAGATGAGCAAAGAACAACCCTTGCTTCTGGTGGGTCATTACCAGACTAAAATATCTTAGCTCTGACCCTGTCTAGGGTGTGTGAGTGCTTTTGGGGTAGTGCAGGGCTTCATCACTATTGGACAATGAAGATATCCCGAGGCACATTGCAAGGGACGTCAGTTGAGGCCTCAATTCAAGAAGCATGGTCAAGTCTCACTGCATTTCGCTTTGTTGTGTAGTTTAGTGAAGCCATATGCTGTGGGGTGCAGGACTGAAAATGGAAAAAGAAGTTTTTGAATTACAGGAGCTTTGTATGAGGTCTCAAATCCGGATTTCATTAACTAAAAGCAATTTTTCTGCTTCTCGATCAGACTGAGAAACCAAGTATTTCTAGTAACATCACTGGGAGTTGCTGAGCTCTGCTATTTAGGTGTATTGAAATGAATTAGGCGTTTCTTTCCAGACAACCTTTTCTGAGAGAAATACTGACAACAGCTCTTCCCAGTGAAACATCACCACAGAAGGACAAGCCAAATTCCTGTAGTACTTTCCATGTCTTATCCTGAACTAATTTTTTCCTTATTTTGTGTTTGTGGTTAAACAGCTGCCAGGCTTTACCAAAGAAACAACCACCAGTTAATGCAAGGTTATGTGATATGTGTTTAAGTGCTTGGGGGGTCTTTTTTATTGTAAAGGACATTGAAATGCAAGATATCATATCAGTTATAGAATAGCTCTGAATGTATGTTGATTGTTCCCCAAGACAATAAACAAGAAACAGCTGGGGCAGTTTTAAAATGGGCATACAAATTTATCTACCTGTTGAGTTTTGAGGGCAAATCCAAGGAAAAGCCCTGCATCATTACATAACATTAATTCTTGCAAGTAAAAATGATATATCAATACCATATTTATTTTGATTAAATGCACTCTACAATTGAAACAGTGTGGTTCTGACTTGAATAAGGGAAAAATATTTTCTACATGAAGACCATCAAGCACGGGAACAGGTTGCTCAGAGTGGTTGTGCCATCTCCATTCTGGGAGGCTTTTTTAAAGACCTGTGGATAAAGCACTGAGCAGCCTGGTCTGGTCTTGTAAGTGTCCCTGATTTGAGCAGGAGATTGGACTAGAGATGTGCTAAGGTCCCTTCCCACATGAATTCTGCTATGAGTCTATGAACTTATAAACTTGATGGTGCATTAAGATTTGAGTCACGCAGGTCTATTTGTTCTGGTGCTGTCACATGCTGTCCACAGAGGCTTTCCATTCTAGAAGATTAATTGTAATAGCTGAAACAAGCAGGTATCTGACCTGTGGTTTGGGACACAAATTAGCAGGTAAGTCTAACGGGATACATGAAACTCTCACTCCATTAACAGCAGTACTTTTCCACAGCGCTCTCCACACCTGCTCACCAGGTTAAAGACTGTTGGGTGCATGCTAGAGGGATGGTTGGGAGCTGTGTTGCACATTTTGATTAGAAACTTGCCCTGCTTGTTGATGGCAGTGTGCAAGAGTATGCGAGATATGGAGTTCATGGCCCAAGTGGCCACAAAGTTCCTACTGCCCTTGCATAGAAATAGCATATTTAGGGCTAGTGGTTCTGAGCGTCTAAATATACTGGTGCACTAAAGGGCTTCCTGGAGAAAAAGGTGATGGGGCTGTTGCCCTTGGAATAAGGCTGGAGAATTGCAATAGAACAATAGGATGAAGAAGGGAGATGTCATTTTTACCTGTGTTTTGAATGGACCCCCACAAATTATCAAATGTAACTGAATTTAACTGAAAAAAATCCTGCTGCCTCCTCTTAATTTTGCAGCTTGCGTTTTTGGTGCTAATTGTAGGAAAAGGATCCCAGTGTTATCTGAGGATAAAAATCAGCCTCATTAAAACTCCTGAGTGATGCCAATGTGTCCTGTCAGAAATAAGCCACCAAATCAACAGGCAGAGATACCTCTGGCAAACTCTACACTCTATTGACTGAAGAGCTTTGTTTATTCACCTCATTTTTCCCAGGTACCTTTCTAGCAGATTAGAGAATAAATTATCACCCTCAGATGCTTCCATTTTTCTCATAGTTTTCCCATGTTCCTGTCAATTCCTAAGATATTATTTTCTTTAGTATTTGCAGCTCTCTCTGCTGAGCGAAGGAGGGCTAGCGCAGGGAAGATGCTCACATGAGGGCACTGCAGGGGACACAGTCGCTGTGAATCCCTGTCCTATGCATTACGCTTTTCTGGAGAGATCACAAACCTTTCCTGTTCGCTTTCTGGCTGCACAATGCTGCCCACTGTGATCTAACTCGCGAAAGATTTTCACAGTTGCAAAACTTTTCCACCTGCATAGAGCTCACCGGATAAAATAGGAAAGCCCTTTCGAAGAAAAAAAAGTACTTTCCAAGTGTTTTGGATTGCTCTCCAACAACAATTTTCATATCTCACATTCCCATTCCGACCCTGGGATGGTCATTGAAAAGTTGGGTGAAATGGTAGGGTCCGAATGGATGCCTGTGCTCCCCTAAGAGGCACAGATGGTTATAGCAGTGGATTTTCTTCTGACCCCACTCTAATATCCATTTATTTTTAGCAGTTTTCATTACGTGCTAGTGCTTGTGTTTCCCATGGAGAAGGAATCTTCAGAAGCCACTGGAAGGATACTGAGGTCTGGTTTGTATTTCCATGGTCTGCAGCCAGGAAGATGTATCAGTCAGCATCTTTATGGGCTATATGGAGGGGGAGAGCTCTTTGAGTGGAGTTGCTGCCAGACCCACTGCCCGTTGGGAGAGCTCGAGACAAGGTCAATGCCTACACACATTGTGTGTGCTGCCTTGGCTCCTGTGAGTCCCCATGTAGAGGCACAAAGTGTGTGAGTGTAAGAGCTGAGCAGTGTGGCTGTCTGCCCACAGCCCTGCCATCACCAGCTCGGGAGGGTTCTCTCCTGATGTGCTTGTGCTGCTTTCAGACCCGCGTTTGTCCTGGTCGGGAGGGTTTTTACCATCTCACATGGTCCTGGTATCTGCACTGCAGTGGAAGCACGAATGCAGTAAGGCGTGTTGCTACAGGTGACACTTTTTTGGGGGTGTGTGTGTATCATTTAGGGGGTGATCTGATGCCCAAAGTGTCTCTGTAGAATTGGTGCAGCAGTCACACAGTTTGTGAGCAGTCATTGCTGCTCCTAAGTGCCTGCTGACAATAAATACCAAATTGAATTTTTTTTTATTTGCTTCTACAGGTTATGCTTAGCCTTAAAAATACATTGTCATATGAAGCTATCCCTTTTTCCGGCTACTCTGCTTTGAATTCAGTACTGGTCTTGGACACAAGTAATGCATACAATTCTTAGATTTTATCCCAGATTCTAGTCATTTACCTTGACCACTACAGAAGTTCCTCCTAAAAATGAAAGTCACCAAATGAAAAACATGTCTGTATACACTAAAATCCCTCAAGCACAATGTCGACTGCCAGGCTGGCTGGGAGAACAGCAGTGGTCCTTGCAGTTAACTGGACAGTTTCTTCCCCATGGATGCTTTTCCAGAAGGGTATTAGCACAATGGAACATGTGTTGCTGAAATGCATAAACACTGAGCACCAGATGCAGTGGAGTTTTCTCTCCCCCAATGTGGCCTGATGAGTTTGGAGCGGGATCCAGTAATTTAATTTGTGATATCTTTAAGATCACTGCAACAACTCAAAAGCTGTGGACAGAGGCAAATAACATTTTTTAATATATTTATTGAATGGTAATGCAAACCAGAGAAATCTATAAAGAAGGGCGGAAATCATATTCCCTGTCTGGGAGGTACTGAATTTTAAACCAGAGAACCAGACATGGTTGAGACTGAGAAGGAAAGGGGGAAAGTTCACCCGACTTTCCCCTTAAGAAATAAATTACTGGTGAGACCACACAATATTCTTCTAGTTTTCTGTCCTTCTGATCTCCCTTTGCAAGTAGACATGCTCACATTCGCTGATCTCCCCCATTTTTGGAAGTATTGCCCTTGATAAAGGTTTACATAAGATTCTTTTATTTTTCTCCCTGGAAGGGGAGTTCATTTGCAGCTGAAATCATTGCCAGAAAGTGCTACCCTCTCATTGCTTCGTACGTGGAGAGGTATAGGACACTGAGACAGTGAAGCTGGTTTTGCTCTGTGTTAGACAGCAGTTTCCCTTCACATGCCACCCTTGCATAGCATGGAGTGGGAAAAGGCTCAGTCTCTGTGAAGTCAGTAGCTCCTCATCTGAAGAATGAAAGGGATTTCAGCTAAGAGAGCAGAATGGCTTGCTTTCTCTTAATTTCTCATTCTGCTTTCTTCTTTGTGTTCCTCAACATGTACATTGCCCCCTTTTTGCAGTCACTGGGGAATAAATTAGCCCAAGATCCTGCTTACCACTACTTCAGCACTTCTAACATTTCTGATCAACCTATACTTAACATGTAACCTATACCCCTTCTGAATTTGTCATGAAGATTTCTATGGGAATTGTGTTCTCCAGACCAGATTCCGCTTTGTTATTTCAGTATAAAACCACAGCACTTTCACTGAAACTCTGCCATTTTTTATCTCCATCCACATCTATGAAATTTGCCATTTCCTGGAAGTATTCTGGATTTGCACTAGAATGACTAATAAATTGAATATGGCCGTAAACAAATTTATTGTGAAGATTTACAGCACCAAATAGCCACAGTGGTTATAAATCTTTTAAATTTCAGGTAAAATGAATTTATATTCTGATGCTGGTGTTTGAAGGCACAAGCTTTGGAAGGTGGTTTCAGATAGATCTCAGGATTACTGTTAGGTAGATTTTGCTTATTATTCTTTGATTGCAATAGGCAGACTAAAATAAAATTGTTTCTTCTGAATTTCATGTCATAAATACAATTGTATAGAAACTTTACCTTTGAACAGAGTGGAGCCTCTTCGGAGTATGAGGAAGCAGAGCTTACATGTAATGACAGGTGAGGACATTCAGAGCATTTCTAGCACTGTCAAAAGATCAAATTATCTGTGTCAAATGGTTAAATTTCCCTGTAATGCCCAACAAAATTTTCTTCAGAGGAACTGCAGTTTTCTGATGATTAATTTTATAAAACCGTTCCCCATTCATTTTTCATACAAATTCACTCAGCTGAAGTCCGGTTCAGTCAGACTAATTCAGTTAGGTGTATTTTAAATGGTTATAATTTCCTCAACAATCTGAGGAAAGCCTTGGACAATGGAGTAAGGCCTCTAAGTCTAATTTTTGTACCAGGTAGAGTCAGGTATATTAGTTTGTAGTAATTTTACATTTGCTTTAATTGCAAGTCTCTATTATTACCGAAGGGTGTTCTGAGACATCCTCATTCTTTGCATGCAATTTTTGGGGAAGTGAGTTCCTGGAGTCATGATTCATTTTGTGTTTTGAGAAGACAGCACAAATTATTTCTGGTGAAGATGATGGGTGGAGGTCTCTTTGATCATTATTTATTAAACTGCTGTGGACTTTTCATTGTATGAATCTTTAGTATTCGCTACACACCCCACGCATAAATCTCATCTATGTTGTTTTTCTGTCCAGCCTTGGTGATAAGTTCAGTTATGTACAAGAATTTGCAGACCTGTGACTTAGAAATGAGATCTGCTGAGGAAAAAAACAACAGCAGCATAATTAACATTCACCTTGATGTTCAAGTTTCACTTTGAAATGTACTTCTACAGGATGAACTGCTAAGCAGAATTAGGCTTTCATTGTTGAATGAATATTCAATATGCTTTTAATACTGCTTCCTTCTGCTTCCCCAAACCAAAGTCTCTGGTGAGACCTCTCTAATCGGTTTTGTTTCTGAAGTGCTAAACAGCAAGGAAAAAAAATGCTGTGCAACAGGAGAGAGATGTTAAAAAAGAAATGCAGCCAGAATGCCAGGACCAACCCTGCTCATCTGTTGCTGAGATTGTCTTAACTTGTGCTCCTGGAAGACACAGCTTGGGCTCCCTTTGCAAAGCATCGGGCATGCAGTGATGCTGGAGCTGGACAAAGGTCTCCAAGGTCTCTCAAGGTCTCTTTGATCCCAGTCCTATAGGAGCAGCATGGTTTCAATGTCTCTTGATCTTATCCTGGAGATATTGTCCCCAGCTTTTGACTCTGGACCTACCATCATGCTGTGTTTGCTCTGGTTCTTACCATAAGGTATATCTGGAACTTTGGGATCAAGGCTTTGCTATATAAAGCCTGGACCTCCAAGGCGCATTCTGCCCTTGATGAGCTACATGCTTTAACTTACACAGCATTTTTTGTCCCATTGATTCCACACGAATAAAATGTAAACTTGTATTTAAGCATTTTCTTGGATCTGGCCCAGAGTGCTCAGACTTTCAAAGCCTATCACCTGTGAATCACCGTGGTCATAGCTGGTACAGCTTAAGCTGTGATGAACCTCAGCCTCTGGCATGAGTCACTCAGAGAGAGGTCAGTGAGGACGATGTGGACTTTGGAAACTCAGTCCCCTGGAATAAGTCATACTTTATTCCTCCACCTGTGCTGCACTGATCTGCATGGTGTTTGAGACCACAAATGTTTCTGCTCAAGCTGTTGAAGAGTCAGAAAAATGCAGTAGTCAGGGCTGAGATTTCTACACCTGTGTCATGATGCGGTGGTGTTAAGTGACATGGTGTCCCGCTGCCACCCCCTCAGCAGGGGGTGCACAGTCACACAGTACATCTGGCTCCACAGTGTGTGAGAGGCAGCACTTGACGTGGCATTGGATCTCATGGTAATGAAGGACTATTCTCCTCACTGAGGAGAAAAGGTCTGGATGATCCTGAGAATGACATGTGACAAATGAACATTTGAAACTTCTTTCCATTTATTTGACTGTTAGTTTATAGTAGGATGACCAGACAATGACCTAAGAACACTTTTTTCCCAAGTCCAGACATAGTCTGCAAATACAGCTCTCTCACTGTAAAGATTTGGGCACCCCCACCTTCCCTGTGTTTACCAGCAATAACTCTCCTTCTACCTTCTCTAGGAAATATCCCATTTGCAGTAAGGTGGCTGGAACTCAAAATCTTTTCTTAAAGCTCCCCATCCCTTATAGCTTCTGTTTTTCGGCTACAGATGAAGTATTCTGGTTACGCCAAATCCAGACCACGTAAGCTTGTCATCTAAATCCCCATTTTGTGCTCAATTTTTCTGTAGTGTTGGACATTCCTGTGCTGAATTGAAGGAGTTAGGTTACTTTGGTATCTAGGCTTGAACCACCAGTCCACAGGCTATTGGAGGGATAGGTATTTAAACTGATATTCTTGAAAGGAGTCTTGGGACGTATCTGCATATCCCAGCACGAGGTGGGCTCTGATATGAATGAAGGCGATATGAATCATAACTGAATGCAAATGGCATTTGAAAATTGACTGTCAAGGAGATGTCCTAGAAAACTGTGGAAGAAGTTCAAAGTTTACCATTTGTTCATTAGCAGAAATTCTTTGAAAGTATAATCGAAGCACAGTCCCAAAAGTGGTTAAAGTGCCTTTTAGAGTTCTCATTTCTGGAATGGCTTGGAGGGAGCAATAAAATTAGACTCCTGGAAATGAGGAGGTGACCTGTATAAAGCTTGCTTTGAAAGTCTAGCCTGTATTAAGCTTGCTTTGAAAGTCTGGCGCAATAGGAGTCCAGTTCCTGAGAATGTGTTTTAAACAGATCTTACCCCCAAATTTATGTTTCCTGACAGAAAAAAACTGGCAGAATTGAGTCAGATTTACAGAAAAGTTGTGTGTTGATGTAATTTAAGCTCCTGAAGGCAAAACTGTCTTTGTAAATCCACTTCTGCAGAAACAGCTCCTTAGTGCTCCATTGTTGTTATTAAAGTGCGATTGCCCTGTATGCAGTTAAAAAGGGTTCACAAAGGCACAATAATCATGGAGATTAGCAGGCAAGAAAGAAGTAGTTGTATGTTTGCTTATGCATGAAAATGCTCCTTTCCGAAAACGTTGCAATTAATCTTTTTAGCCATAGCAGGAATAGGCAGAACTGTAGCTTTGAATCATACCTGTGGGATATGATGACTAACAGACTCAACGGAGTTTTTTGTTTGAAGGGGAGCACTTAAACTTTTGGAGTTGGTACCAGCTGTTCCTCTGAACAATGCTGTACTTATGACTCAGACCAGGGTGGTTGTGTTGTAAGCAACGAAAGCTGATTATTTCCCTTCATATGCTTGCTAAAAAAATATTTTAAAAATTGGAAAGAAACTTTAGGTGGGCCTGAAAGATAGAGGAGCCTCTAAAGCACTTGTGAATCAGTTTTCTTGGTATAACTGCATCCACATGTGAATTTATTGAAAACACATGTGACTTTTTGATAAAAGATTGCATTTAAAGAAGGAGCTAGAACTGGGCTACAGACAACAGGGTACTGTGTTTCATCAAATGCTGAGCTACACTTTTTCAAATGTTTCATGTTAAGAGAAAATGTTTAGATGATTTTAAACAGTGCACTGCTCCATTTCCATTGGCTTGCTTATCACAGACCCCTTATGAGTGTTTCTGTTACAGAATAATCCACCAAGGCTGTTCATCTGGTTGTTTACTTGGGGAAAGAAAATCGAGTTACAATATGTTTACTCTAAGGAATGGTATTATGTATTCGTAAGGTTTAGAGCTGGGTGAACCATCTGGGGAGAAGAAACAGCAAACACAAAACTTGCTTGAGATTCATTATCATCATTAGCTTGCCCCACATTTTCAGCATATGAACTGATAATAACTAGTATTTGGTGCAACTTATATTAACCGAATCTCTAAGAGAGGCTGGTATGAATTCAGACAATTATGTATTTAAAAGCAGCTGCAATACTTTTAAAGTGATTAATAGACAATAGAGAACATGATCCAATTGTGGGAAGAAAAATGTTTCAGGTAACCAAAACTCAGGCATGGAGACTACACTGTAAATCGTATATTAAAGTTTAAGCTGCACTGTGTTTTTACAACACAAACAAAAGTAGTCTTGGGGCTGGATTCAGCTTTTCCTGTGCACCCAGAGTGCTTTGAGTACATTATATATATAGCTGGATTCCTCATGGATTGATTCCTCTGTGAGTTCAAAGTCTCTCTCCTGCCATTCTGATTTCATAAAGAAGCTTAAAGTCAAAGTCTACCCAAGACCTTTGGTCCATTATTTCTCCAGACAGGTTGGATTCTGTAAGTAATAGCTGCAGGAATAAAGCTTGCGATACATCTTTGCCTTTGACTTCTGCATCCCAGTCATGAAGTGTCATCAAGTGTTTCTTGTTGGGGGCAGCGGTGTTAAGGAGTCTGCAGCAAGGCTTGGACTCCTGACTTCAGTTCTTTTTTTCAGTTTTTTTTCTTTTCAGCTCTTTTGCTACTGTGCCCCGCTGACAGTGATGTGTAACATTGCGCTCCAGAAATGCAAAATTATTTTAGATTCATGAACAGCAGTGAATGCCTGTCAAAATCAATAGGAAATCTCATTATTTTCAGTATTGTGTTTGGCAATGTGTTCTATCTCCAGGAACTATTTATTTCCCACAATCTGAAAAAGCCCCAATGATCATAAGATGCAGCAGCACCTCGGTGTCCCAGGCAGCCTGTTCTTTGTGCAATGGAGAAACTGTTGTCCAGAGTCTTCATAAGTGGAGGATCTTTGACACCTTTAGATACTGTTAGATGCAACTACTAGCCGCAACCTGTTTTTTGAAAAGGAGAAAGGTAAGCAATGAAGACCAGTTTTGTCCTTATGGATTTGGAAGAAATCAAATCCAGCTGTGAAAGGATCATGCAAGCATCTCAACAGAGCTCTAGACTGCCAAGGAATTAAGCAGATCTCATTCAACTGCCTTTTTACCCAGTTAGTTGACCACTTAACACCTGAAGAAGGCTGAGATCTAATAACACCAAGGGGGATTCTTCAAAGGAGTTAAAGGGAGTTCATAGGATGGGTGACATGGCCTGTTATGCAATGGACTATAAAAACCACAACTCTCATACTCATCTTCTGCTCTAGGCTCCATAGTCGAACTACTGTTAATGTCACCTGACACAGTAATATTAGGCACGGGCTGCTCTCTGTAATTATCTGACAGCAGTGGGTCAAGAGACACTGTTGTAGGTGCCCTATGAAAGTATCTGCTTCACTAAATTAATGCCTTATCTAGTTGGGGGTAAGCAGTTTCCTTTGAACTGGACCCTAATCTACATAGTAATGGCAGGAGGATGTCAGCTAGGTGTCTTAAGGATTTCTGCTTTGAGGGTACATGCAGTTGTAATTCTCTGCTGCTTAGTAAGGCTGGAGCTCATAATGCCACCATTTCCATAGCAGAGATTAATTGTTTCAATTGACCTGGCTGTCTAGTCACATTAATGTTGTAGGAATGTAACAGTTTTGAGATTTCTTCCCTCCTATGCAATTTGGCTTTTAGGCTCGAACGTTATTAAGGAGAATAGATGATGCTATCATAGCAGTCTAAATCAGTCTAAAATAATCATTGCCTGAATTAGGTGGAATGGAATGAACACTGTTGCAACACACTGATAGCTGGTTTGTGAAGGTTTGATTTCCAGTAAGAACTGTGACGTAAATGTAGATAACTGAGAGATTTGCAGCAAGGAGAAGATAACCTTCAAGTCCTGAATTTCAGTGTTCCTCTGAGTTGGAGGAAGGGACCCTCCACGTATGTGGTGCTTGATAAATTACTTCATTCTGTTTATTATATCAGCTTTGTTTTCAAAAAACGTGGTTTCTGATTATTTGTTTTGGATAGCAGAGTAATCCCTGACTCTTGAAAGGCTCCAAAGTGTTTACCATCAGCAAACAGAATGCTCTTTAGAACTCCTTCCTTAAATGCAGAGTGAATACTGCTTTTTTCTACTGCCAAACGAAGACACTGCCTTCAAAGACCCTGTTCCTTTCACAGTCTGCTTCCTTGGTCCAGTGGGCTTGGGAAAGTTAATTTCCATACCTAAATAAATAGTAACAACAGGTATTCATAAAAGGCATAGAAGCAACTAAAAGTATATTGGACATTGTCATCTCACCCTTCTCATTAAAAGCATGGAAACAAAAGGAAGGACTTCTGTGTCCGTTACATTATTACTGTGTGTATTAACATCATACCTACTAGTCATGACTTTGTCCCATTGGTTGCTGAGCATCAGATCTTGTATCTTTTTCTGCTTAACTGAGGAGCTTTCTGTTGTCTGTGGTGCTCTCCCACCGGTACTTTTTGACTGTGACTTTCCTACTAGCACTGTTCAGTGTTGGGTATGTTTTCACATCATTGGGGTGTAGCTGCCCAGTGTCCTGTGTAGTCTTGGCTACACAGTATTGGCCCGTATGCAAGGATATGTTTGTTTGACAAGGACAGAACAAAAAAACCTGAAAAAACATTCTTTTTTTGTGGGTCCTGAGGAGCCCTGAGGGTGCTTTTCAGTGGCTGACAAGCCTCATGTGTCTGCCCAGAGCTTATGCTACTGAGGGCTTCTTTTTCAATGGGCCCCAGGGCTAGGAGGCTCTGGGCAAGTAGGACCAGGGCGCAGAGACATACTTTAGCATTGCCTGCTTTCTCCCTGCCAGCACATACTGCTCCTATTATAAGTTTCGACTGGCCTTTCTAGTGTCTGTTGCTAGGGGATGTTGAAGATCCTGCACATAATGTGGTCTACAAAGAGAGGCTGAGTTGAATTTTTCATCTTTTGATTTCAGGGAAGATCATTGCCTTATATTCTGGCTATTTTGGCTATGTCTATACTAGTAACTAAACCAAACAAGACTGGGGCACAGGGGGCTCTCTGTCCTACAATAGTCCGTATTGTGTAATTGTTGGCATGTTTGTTGGCATGGTGTTGGCCCATGCCAGCTAATAGTCTCCCAGACAGACCCCTGGAATGGTTCACAAGCAGGTCAGGGACTGTTTCTTATTGGAAATTTGGATTAATTAATTTATTTTTTTCAGTGAAAAGTAGTGTAGCCTTATGGATGTGTGTGCTGTGCTACTACGTGCAATGCCAGAAAACAGCCCTTGTCCATTGTTTAACTTGGATAGATGTAGCTTTTGATGCCTAAAACGCAGACAGTTGCAATCTGTGGAGCATGGGGCCAGGCTCTTTTCTGACTTCCTTAATCACAGTATAATGTGGTACTAACTGAAACTAGGCAGAATATCACATTTTTCATCAAACAAGCCTGCGGCAAGTTCTATTGCCAGTAGATTCCCACATGCGATGAGCAGCCTGGTGTAATTAAACTTGTACCTAAAGCAGAACTCCATCAATAATAACACATGATCTCTGTTTTATCGACAGATCAGTCTTATCAGTACTGTGCTGCCCGCTTAACTTGGGATGGTTAAGATTAAACTCTCACTGTATCATAATACCCTTTTACACTGGTCTCATGAAAGTGTAAATGGAACAGGGGAATTACCCTGAATTGCATCAACCCAATATTTGACAGGTAAGTGTAAAAATGCACATAATAAATCTATAATTTCCAGTACATCTGCATATGTGGTAAGACTAACCTCATGTAAATTTGATCACCTAAATGGTAGGTGTTGAGTCCAACTTTCTAGTCTGGCAAGCACCTCTAGAGTCTGATTCATGCTGTGCTCAGACAGGCATCAGGAACAGGAGGAAAGTATCGTGCTCAGTCAAGTCCCCCTTTCTGCCCTGATACTTGATCTTTGAATTGCTGCTATCCAGGCACTGTTTATCACACAAATCTGCTTTTTTCCTCAATGCTTTGTACCTTTTTTTACCAACAATTTTCTCTTGAATCTCTAACTGCCACAAAACCAGCTATTTCATTTCTATCTTTGTTTCTACTTATCTTGCACGGCTTTCGCTTACTCTCCCACAGCTCAAGAATTTGCTTCAGTAAATCTGAGTCAAGGCCACACCGAAGTGATTAATAAAAAGGTGCCTTGGATTGCACAGCTTTGTATTTCTTTAAATCTGCATGAGGTTTCTGTCAGCCCATTTCTTTAGCCTGTTGAGGTCTCTCCAGGCTCTCATATACCTATCAGCCACTCCTCCCAGTTTTGTATCATCACCAAACTTGCTATACTACACTCTCCCATCATTCAGATAATTTATGAAGATTTTAAACAGAACTGGCCTCCAACTCAGTGTGCCGCTGATCACCACCTTCTGGTCCTGGCCATTCAGGTGGTTTTCAATCCACCTCATCCTCCTTGTCCAGCCATCTACAGCTTCTCTATGAGGATCTTGTGGGAGACAGAATCAAAGTCCTTACTGAAGTCCAGGTAGATATTATCCACTGCTCTCCTCTCATCTACCAAACCTGTCATTTCATTGTAGAGGTTTATCAAGGTTGGTCAAGCATAACTTCCCTTTGGTAGAACCATGCTGACTACTCCTGAGGATTTTCTTGTCATTAATGTGCATTAATGTGGAGATGGTTAGTCTGTCACCTTCCCAGGAATGGAGGTGAGGCTGACTGGCCTGTAGTTCCCTGGATCCTCCTTCTTGCTCTTCTGGAAGATAGGAGTGACATTTGCTTTCTTGCATTCTTGGGGCTCTCCCAATCACCATGATCACTCAAAGATTATCGAGAGGGACCTCACAATGGCATCTGCCACCTCTCTCAGCACTCATGGGTGCCTCCTATCAAGTCACACTATGAGCGTCAAGTTTGAGTAAATATTCCCTGACCTGATCCTCTTACACTAAGGGTACATCCTCCTTGCTCCAGCCTTTCCCCCTGGTTTTTGGGACCTGGGATTCTTCCTAGTAAAGACTAAGGCAAAGATGGCATTCAGTACTTCCACCTGTTCCATGCCCTGTGTAACCAGGTCCACCGTCTCATTGTGCAGTGGGCCTGCATTTTCCCTAGTCTTCCTTTAGTCACCTACATACTTGTTGTCTTTAACATCTCTCACCAGATAGGATTCCATTTGGGCTTTAGCTTTCCTAACTTTATCCCTGGATGCTTGGACAATTTTTCACTATTCCTTTGTGGTTACTTGTCCTTGCTTCCACACTCTGGATTTGTCCTTTTTGTGTTTGAGTTTGTCCAGGAGCTCCTTGTTCCTTCTCAAGAACACCTTCTGGCATTTTTGCCCGACTTCCTGCTCATTGAAATGGAACTCTCTTGAACTTGGAGGAAGTGATTCATTAATATTAAGTAGCTTTCTAGGGCTCTTTTTTCATCCAAGGCCTCATCCCACTGGAATAAGCCCTGTAAAGCAAAGTAAAGGAAGAAAACTCTAATACAATCCCATTTTTCCATAGCTGTGAGGCAGGATAGTGAGTGAGAAAAGGCCATAAGAAAATTTGGTAAACTGCTATGGCAATTGCTATAGCAAGCTCATAATGAAACAGCAAAGTGAAACTAGAGAGGGTCCCAGTCCTACTTGGCATTCCCTTTGCTGATTGCTTGCATTTGTTACTCATTTCAGAAAACTCTTTGAATAGAAATTAAGAAAAAAACCCCAACAAACCAAACAAACCTCGCTGTTTATTCCAGATAATATATAGAAAGTCAGTGAAAGATTCAAGAACATTATGATAGCCAAGTTAGACATTAAATTTGTACTTTAGTTGTCTTTAGCATTTTGGAAGATGACATTTGAATGTTGTATTACTTTAACTTGGGGCTGGGAGCCTAAATTTACAAGAAGGCCTTCAATAAAACATTCATTTTAGGTTTAATTAAATCTCTTGCTCTCTGTTTTTTAAAGGAAACAAAACAAAGCACTGACTATAAATTTCCATTGAATATGTCTTTTCTGTTGCCTTTAGTATTGCTAATCCTCACTCCAAATACCGTGCCTTTCTACTGCTATTTCTGAAAAGGACAAAACCCAGAGATTGCCTTAATTTCATCTCTCTCACTGTAGTAGAAAGTTTAAAATGAAAGACTGATGACAGTCTTCAGGTTTATGGTTTCTCTGAAGCCCTGGGAGAAATGGCCTCATTTTGCTTTGCTTACTCAGGTGAGTAAACTCTTGCCATGAGCTCTTGGCAAGACCCACCAGTGGTCAGCAAAGAGTTAAGATGGTGTGAGAAATACTATGGCTGGGATGTCGGCACACTGAAATCTACCACCTAAAGCCAGACTTTTGCTGTAATGTTAGCTTTACATTAAAATCATTATCTAAAGGATGGGAACAAACTCTTCAGCTTGTAAAACAAAAAGATTGGTTGGAAATGAAATCCAAGCCTCTTCGGTAGGCCTGATTCAGTTGCTCTGATTCATCAAGTGAAAACAAGCCATTTGCCATCTGGTAATTACCTTGGGGACCGAGGTGTAAATCCCCGTTCCTTAATCTTCCCCTCTTTAAGAAAACATTTTCTCCTAGGTGGTCCAGATGGTGAGAGGCCTTCAGACAATGCATAGAGGTGACCAGTGATGTGTTGCTCCAACACAGCAGGAGGTCCCCGCGTGTGCATGTGGAGGGATGGAGAGCTCTCCTTTGCAAAATGTTTGTCAGACCGCTGACAAGTGCTGTGTACGTGTGCGCGAGAAAGCTCTTTGTGGGATCACACAGCAACCCTGGGTGAAGCACCCCCACCCCTAGGCTGGTGGAGACAGCCGGCGAGGATAGGTACAGCCACAACCAACAGGCATGGTTATTTTGTCTCCCTGCCTCTCTCTTTGCACTTATTTATGCATCTAAATTATGGCTGAAATGCCTCTCTCTAGTGCTACTGATTAAATGATGATTGTATTGATCCTTTCCCCCTGGGTTCAAAGAGAACTGTCCTTGTTTCTTTAGAAATCTAAGCTGAAGCGAAGAGAACTCATGCAGGCATTGTTCAAGCCAGCTATCACAAGAAAGAAAAAACAACATTAGGGGCTGTTTAGTTACACTATCTGCAGCTCTTCCCTCCAAGATGGAGATGACTCCTTCTCCTCTTGTGTCTTTGAAAGTAGCCAGAGGCTAAATTAGGCCACTGGAAGAGGGAGGCTGCTGTTTCTTAAACTCTGGCCTGGATTGCTCGTGTAGTCCCTGCAGACGTCAGTATAGGTTTTTAAGCCTCCTTTTAATCACAGCTCACCATGCTGGGGGTGAAGGGCTTTACCAAGGGAATGTCTCCTGCTCCACCATTGTTCTGACTATTGGGCAGCGTTACTTTATTAGCTCTAAAAAAGAAGAGAGGAAGCAAGTGGAGCAGGTACCTTTTTTTTCCCCCTATGTTCACCTCCCTTGTGCACTCACAGCTTTAATTGCCCCCTCCCGTGTTTTCTGAACGTGGGACAGTCACTCTCCAAGCAGTAAAGATGCAGCATTGGCGTGAACTAATAACTGAACAAACAGGGAGGCAGATAAAAGTATTTTGGAGAGCTGCTGCTGTCAGATAGGAAATCAAAGCTCCTTGATTTCATCAGGGTGTGGATCAGACACTGTGGATGACCCTGCCCTCAGATAATCCACCCTCTTCTAAAACGACTACAATGGAAAAGAAGTCATTAAATAACCTGCACCCACAGATAACCTTTGGATAACCTCCATACCTCCAGAGCTGCTGCACAAAATCACAGATGGGAGCATCGAGACATTTCAGGTCCAGGGATGCTCGATGGGAGCAGGACCTGGAAAAAAGGGAGAAAAGAGAAGGAAGACAGGGCTAAGGACTAAATTTCCCCTCCCATTGCCCCCAAATGGGTATAACTCATACGATGCAGAAGAGCAAGTTTTCTTACAGGCATTAGACTAGTGGGAGCAAAAGGCTTAATTGAAAAACGCTGCCTGAGAGTTGAGACCCAGGGATATCTGTGCAGCTTTGATGTCCCAAGGAGTAAAAGACAGAGGGCTGATAGTTGTGCCCCAAACTCATTACCCTTTCTATTCTTCTCCAACACAAACTCAGGTTCCCCAAAAGACAACCAAGAAAAGTAAGATGCCATTTCATTCCCTTGCAGGGATCTTGGCAAGGGCATATTCTAGCCTGAGGAGTTGGTGCCTTTCTGGTGATGTCACAGCGGGGTTACACACCAGAGGTTATCCAAATGGTACCCTTTCTAGAGCATGTGAATTAATTGCTTCCACCGGTTTTGAAGTGTGCCTTTCATCCTCAAATGACATTTTTCTTGTGTGCTCCCCACAGAAATGTCATATCAGAGCTGTTCATGAAACTTGGCCAAATCTCGTCATCAAAGTGCTACACTGGAGCCTTTGCTTACAGTGAGAAGTCCATTGATGTCAACAGGACAACCCCCATCTTCCTGGGAAAATTATTGATTGGCATGAATGCAAAACATAATTAAAAACCAGCTAGTCTGACCTTTTTAGCTGAATCAGAAGTTATTGTTACCGTTGGTGTTTTTGAAAAAATTAAGTTAACAAATTATAGTAATATCGACCATCTTTGCTCCTGCCAGAAGAGCAGTACGCAAATTTTTAAACTTAACTCTATCCTGCATGAGTTGATGAACTTTGAATGATCTAAACCCAAAAGCTGTTTTATGACATGTAAGCACTAGGAGGCAAACTTAAAGCTGTACTTTCACCTAGAAAGCTCACAGTTCCCTGACTTTGCAGTGTTTCCCCTTTTCCTTCCAATTTGAAGTAATGCCTGAGGAGTTTTGTGTTTTCATTTCCCTCCTGCCTGATATACCGGGAGGATTAGAGTATTTCCAGCCTGTACTGATTAAGCTTGATTGTACCTTGAATAAAATCAATAGATGATTCTAGTAATACTTTCAAATACCAAAGGAACTCAATTTCCCAAACCTAATTTTAGTTTCTAAATATTTTTCCTTTAAAGCGAATTTCTTGACTGTGTATATAAAGCTAAGGAATGAGTTATTCCAATTAAAATTACTTGGGACCACAGCTGTACTTCTGGTTAGACACCAACATCTGAGTCTGCCTGAACTAAATCCCTAAGTAATAATCTTGCTATTGACTGAGATGTGTGAATGACTGAATTTTGACTGATGATTATGAAAAGAAATTAGTTTTTCCATTCTCATTGCTGTGCCCACATCCTTTCAGTTTGGTTTTTTTTAAAATAAATATATGGAGTATGGCAAATATTTTAATCCTGTTTTTTCCTTTTTTCAAAAAATGTGAAAATATTTTAGGCTATTGCTGGAATTAAAACAATATTCTACAATGAAAGGTTAAAGAAGGCCAAGTATAAAATGCTGAAATAAACTGTTATAATTATTGAGAAATTTTTACACTTGTTTTTGCCAAAAGATGATGTCTTTAATTTAGCTGCAAAACCTTATGCTGCAATTCTTGGCAAGTGTATTAGATGTCTTTAAAATCTGCCCAAATCCACTGTTGACATGACTGCCTATTTCAATAGTACATGCCAAAAGGCGTTTTTCCTATGGACTATCAGCCACTAAGTCTCATTTTTCTCTCCCTTAGAGGGTCTTTGCTTTTGAACTCTTCCGGCACCGTTACTGGTATTGCTGGATGCATGGTGGGTTTACAGGAGGTGAGTTTTAAGTCACGGGTGTCAGGAGGTCCACCTTTATGGAACTTTTGTTCCCCAATGGGATGATGTTATTTACCTACTCAAGATTGTAAGGCTGAAAGGTATCGTTACTATTCTACTGAATTCTACCCCTTTTCCGTGTGGTGTCTGCAGGCACAACCTCCTCTTCCGTCTGCAGTTTCTGACAGAATCCATACACGTGAATTTTAAGGTCAAATCTATTCTCCCTGACCTCAACATCCAGAATGTGAAAATTAGTAACAAAGTTGATGTAATTTCATGAAGACTTTTAAATCTCAAACTTTCCATTGATTTTCTACAAACCCTCCAACCCAGTTTCCATCTGCCAGCTATGAACTCAGTGTTCACGGACCTAGACTTTTTCTTTCCATGCAGTGAATTTTTTGCTGCCATGGATCAGTTTAGTCACTTTGCAAGGCTTGTACCTTTGGAAGTGTCAGGAGGCATGCATGCACTTAGGAACACTACTAAAGATGCCATACAGACAGTAATGTGATGCTTATAACTTGGTTTACAAACAGTCTTCATTTTTCTACAGAAGTTTTGCAAATCATTTACCCCTCTTGAAAGGATCACACAGTCTGAACTGAAAGGAGGGAACATGATATTAACCTGGAGGCTTGTTAAACTGCCCTGTGGTTATAAATTTTGTGGAATTCCTTTGTATTTACAGTAACTGCCAAAACAGATTTAATCTTTTAAGGCTCCAAAATACACATTTCTTGGCTTGTGCGCTGGGACATTTTCATACTGGAAAATGATGTATATTTTCCATATACACTGTGGGGGTGTTAGAAGAATGGGTAAAATCTACTTATTTTGGGGATAACATAAAGCCTGAGAAGCCAGGAAAGAGAATGAGAACTCAATGTGGTGATCAACTCATGTCCTAGACACTGGAATATGAGCTGAAATAAATGTGGGCACTGAGAGTCAATGACTAAGTGCAGCTGAGGCTTTGCCTGAGTAGGAAGAGCTTCTGCTTTCCCTAAAACCATGTAGCTACAGCAGACTAACAAAAGCAATAGGGAGATGACTGTATTTCTGTAAGTGTATATATATCCACGGAGCTTGTTATGGGATGTTTTAAGCATCTATATGGGAGTACAGTGATAGCAAATGCCAAGGGATCTTCAAAAGCTCAGAAGTGAAACCAGCCTTGTGCGGAAATTGAAATACAGAAGGAAAAGGCTATTGAGATAAAAGGAAGCAGCAGGTTATTAACTCTGCTACTATTTGTGGATTAAGAACTACAGGACTGACTAAGTATTAATAGTCTCTTTGCAAGGAAACAGGGTTTGCAATGCTTTTTTTTTTAGCATGGTGAGGGGTAAGAGTGGTCGAAATATTTTTTTTTTTAATTTCTATATTTTTTATTTAGAGGAGAGCAGGTTTTCACTTAGGTAAAAATAGGCAGAAATGTGTAATTATTTCTGTTGATTCCAAACTGAAAGTGATCCCGGCTCCTGCTGTAGTCAGTGAGAGTTTTGCCCTTGACACTACACAGCACAGATGCAGGATAGACACTACATTTGCATTTAGGTCCAGGTTGTTATAATTAGAAGTGAGTTTAAATGCTGGTGTTTAGCTCTGCATCACAAGTTTCCAAAAGTCTCATATTATCTGAAGCTGTGATTTTGGTTTGGGCCCACCTCCAGTGCAGGGAGAGGCTGATTAGCTGTAGAATCTGTCTGAGATCTTGGTCAGCGATATTTTTATATTTTTGTGGTTCGAATGACGTATGCTGTATATGAAAGAAATACTTTTCACTCATTAATCATATTGCAGAAAATGGGAAGCACATGATAACTAAACAAACCAAAGCATGAAAATGAACACAGGAATTAATGTAACTTAGCCAGTGTGAAAACCTTTATTGGACCAAGAAAGACAATTGGGAAGACAATCTCTCTCCTGATGAGAAATTTCACAGGCTTTTTGTTCTTGTTACTATTTTTTTCCTTGGAAAAGTTACTAGTCCAGTAAACATAATGAAATATTAGCTATTACTCTTTAAGTAAAAATAGCTAAGAAAAGGAATGTTTGTTTTATTTTTTCTAAAATGTTGGGAAGAAAAGCATATGCATATATCAACAAACTTCTTATAATAATTATATAATAAATTGTTCTGTTGAGAATGGCTACTATTGGCTTTTCAGGGATTTCACAGCAGAGGTGGAATATGTTCTGTTAAAAGACTTAAAAGTAAGTGACTGAAAATTTGCCTCCACTTACCATCCATAACTAGAGTTTAAAGTTTTGGGGTTTTGCTGGCACTGAAAGAATTTAAAATAATGTGGAGCATGTATCTCCCACCACTCTTTGATGGCAGAAGCAGCTGCTGCCCTAGAGAAAATTCAGTCCCTGACTGCTCTTTTATATTATTCTTTCCATAGTTTATCCTCTCTGCTTTTCACAGCCAGCAGTCTGGGGCTTGCCACATCCAAGGGACGT
>NW_010390409.1:2217-6070 GCF_000710305.1 Buceros rhinoceros silvestris | reverse complement strand
CATAGTTGATCCTCTCTGCTTTGCACAGCCAGCAGTCTGGGGCTTGCCACATCCAAGGGACGTGGATTTTAGCAGTCTTTAGCTGAAGGTTTTATGTTAAAGTTTTTTAGCTCCAGGAAGTTTGAAGTGTTTCTTTTGAGGAGCCAGTTAATGCTTTTAGGCTCTGCAGTGCTCTTTGGAAGGAATCCCACACTGTGCTTGTGCACCAGGTAAGAAGAGCTTTCTCCAGGTTTGTTTCAAACCTGGTGCTTGCTGAAGCAATTGCATTATGAGAAATAAGTATTTGCTTCTTTTTGATGCAATTGCCAGGAAGTACCTTCACTGCTTAATGGCCTAGTCTTGTCTGTGCCAGAATTATGGAGACCATGTGAAAAGAAACCACTACATGTGTGTGGGGCTTTCCTTCAGGGAACTTGGGAGGTCGTTGCCATTTTTTGAGGTAAAGTATGCAGATATAGAGGAGCAAAGTTTAGGAAAACGGACTCAAACTAACACCATGAATGGAAACACACTAACAGGTTTTATTTTATAATGACACTAAAACATGGTTTTTTTAATGGCAGATGTTGCCTTTCTTTGATTTCTCTTCTGTTACCGTACGCTCTTGTCTTTGGTTGTGAACAGTAAAAAACCCCATTAAACCTACTAAGAAAAAAAGGAAGGAGTCACTTTTTGTGAGGTTCCCAAAGGTCAAGAGAAAACAGCTTCCAGTGATTTAGCGATGAGAGAGTCTGGGTAGGAACTGAATAGATATACTGCATCCGCCGAGAATTATGGAGAACAAAGAAAGCCTTAGATGGAAGGAGGCACTGTGAGCATGTGTGTGTGTGCTTGTGTATCTGGCACACTCTGAACTCCAGGGTGATTTATTTGTTTGCAAACATTGCTAGTTTGGAAAGTGTCCTGAGATACCCATCTCATCTTCAAGGGGGTCTGCACCCTGCTTGTAAAATGAAGAATGATGTATAAGGCTGTAAAAGGAGGAAATAAATTTCTTTGCACAACCCAGCCTAGCCAGGGTGCCTCACCATAAGACATGCTCCTGGCACAGTTGCAAGAACTGTAGTCACCAGGAAGATGGACAAATCATTAGGAAATAGTAGGAACCTCGAAGTGCTAGGATGGAGTGGTATAAACCATTTGGTTAATAAGCAGTTGAAGTACAACAATGATGACTTTCCTATGGAAGAAGAAGTCTTAATTCTGTGTGTCCTGTTACTGGTGGTTCAATGGTTAGGGCGAGTTTAAGCCCTCAGGCTTCAGGGTTGCATATACTGACACATACGTCGCCCTGTGCACAAGCCGAAAAGTTACAGACTACTCTTTGTGCAATGAGTTACTGTTGTCATGGCTCCTGTGAGAAAAATCTATGAATTTTAGAATTTGATTTTACTGAACGAAACATTTTGGTAGAGTGACCAGTCATCAGATTTAATCAGGATGTTTGTGGTTTTAAAGTATAGCTGACATGTAGATTGCCAAACTCACTTTTGCAATGGGTACACGCTGGGGCAGTTTTGTCTCGCAAATTTAGGGCTATCCTCATATTTTAGAATAAACAAGCACTTACAACACTTTATAAAGCTGTTTCATGAAGTCTTGCCAAGTATCAGAATTGGCACCCAAATTTTCGACTTGCAAGGGAAACTGCATTCAAGTATGATTTGGATACCTAGAAAAAAAAGTGACAGTAAGGTATCTCTTGGATTTTATGAGTCTGAAATCCCATTATTCCATGAGGTACACTAATGCAGTGATGTGTTTATATAAAAATACGGCAGTTATTCTTTCACGAGGATGCTTACTATAGTTTTTCAGTGATTTCCTTCCAAAAAAATTTTCAGCAGTTATGAATATCTGGCCTGAAGTCATCTCCATGTAACAGTTGTATTTTGCAGTACTATAGACTGGCTCCAGGGAAACCGCTGTGGTCTGCCTGTTCCCAGGGCTATAAAGCTCTATTGATATGATAGACCATAATGATTCAGAATGGGGATTATGGTCTATCACTAAACAATATGGTATTATGCATGTACCATCATACAGTTACTACGATTTTTTAATGACATATTCCTGGAAGTCTCATTCATTTACGTAATAATAACTCACCCCAGCATAATTTATGTGTAAAAAGAGCAGGATTATGCTTTGAGAATGCAAACAGAAATTGCCTCAGCGCAGGTTGGAGGTTCAGAACAGCGTAAAGCAGAAGCTGCATGATCCTTAATGGGAAATGGTGGCAATTTATTCTGAACATTTCTTTGGCTGTGAAGAAGGATGGACAGAGACTGTCAAAGATTGTGACATTGCTGTGGTATGCTAAGTTGCTTCTCTGTGGAGAAGCAGCTCATCAGCCACTGCAGCTAATCAGGAAGCATAAAAGTGCAAAAGATCAGGATGTCTGAGCCTTCAGCTATGTGGTCACAGTCAATGGAGTCAAGAGAAAATGACAAGGGCCTGAAGAGCGGCAATCTTTTCAGAACTGATCATACTCTGAACATACTTCACATGGTTGGGCCTTGGATTATATATTGTAGATTTAGACTTGATCTTCTGTGACAGAATTCACACTAAATCTACTGAAATTATCCTGAAATATTTGGCTGTAACTAAATTGTGTTTAACTTGAAACAGGAACTGCTGTGCAGTGGCAGCTTACTGCCATAGCGCCACTGCAGGCTAAAAGTAAGGACGCGATACCCTAACTCAGTGCAATCAACCAGACTGGTTAGACACTATTGACAAACATGCACCCACTTTTCTATGTGCATGGAAAATCTGCTCACATGTAGGTGTTATGTCCTCTCCCAGTGCCCCATCTCATTTACCGTTTGATGCTGCTAATGTAATGTGTCTTTGTGAGATGGAGGCAGTGCTTTATTGCCTGTAATCAACACATGTAAAATATATTGTGGAGACACAGGTTACATTTAGGAGCATCAAAAGTGAACTCATTGTCAACAATCTGTTGGTAACAGTTAGTGTTTCTTTGGATGGAAACCAAAGAAGCACCACCTTCTGAGCAGGTTTCTACTCCACATGGAGCTGTTTAGACTTAATTGTGTACTTGTAAATTAACTGTCCAGCGTCTGTTATAGAAGACTGAGAGCAGAAGTCAGTTGAAAAAGGTTTTAGCATATCTGAGATGTCTGGGTTATCCTCGGTGTGTGACTGGTATTCTGGATAGACACAGATCTGTTCATCAGCCCTGTGTGGATCTCTCAAACACCCCGGGACAACTGCTATGGCACCACACACTTTTGCTTAGGCAACTGAATCACCAACTGACTCAACTCTGACATTAAACTTTAGGGCATCCTCCAGCTGTCTAGCCAGTATCTGTGTCTTTCAGGATAAGCAAAACTGTTCTCTAAGTTGACCAGAGGTGTCACTCAGTTGTTTTAGGTATCAAGAATTCTTTGAGATGCCCTCAGGCATTCTGCCTTTTTCTGGCCTCTATCTATTGCTCCAGGTGTGCAGGGGTCCTCTATGTGATGACTCTCCAAGCCCACATGGTCCCAGATATAGCCATCTTTGATGGCACTAAAACCCAATGTTTAAGCAACGCATTGATTACTGGATCTTCAGTGACTATAATGGGATTGCTGGCTTACAAGCAGGTATTCAGGTGCCTGGTGTCTTACTCTTGAACTTCAACCTGCCCAGAGACTCAGATTTAAGCCTTATTCTCCCAGGATATGCTGTTTTGCAAACTGAAGCACATGAACACCTGTAAATCTGTAGGTTGGTCCTGAGAAATCTGCGAAAGATGTCTTAGCAGGTATATGTATGCCAGAAGGCTGCACAGGTATATGAAGCTTTGAAAACCTCTGCATCAGCACTGAAAATTCAG
>NW_010390409.1:0-2122 GCF_000710305.1 Buceros rhinoceros silvestris | reverse complement strand
AGCAGGACTCCACATGATTGAAGTGTTTACAAAACATGTATTGAAATTTTAGACATCCGTGTGTGTGGGTGTGCATGTTGCTGCCTTTCACCACCAGGAAGTACAGAAACTTTTGAAGACAGAGGTTTCGGCTGCATGGAATTGTTTTGCCAGGTGTAATTAACCATGGACAGTTTAAATGACAATGTAAGAAACACCATACTCTGTAGACCAATGGTCATTCTAGTCTAGAATTTCATCTCCATCAGTGGCGGAGAAGATGGTTTATTGGAGAGTGTGTAAGTCTAGTCTTTTTAATATTCTGGCTAGTCCTTTTAGTATCGCTTTACAGACCTGTTTTCCATAAAATCGTCTAATCCCTTTCTGAACTCAAGTTTACTTACTTCAGCCTGTGCTTATTTCGGTAAGTGGCTGAAAGCCATTTATCAATGCATCAAAGTCAGCTGACACCTTAACAGTTATGTGTGTTGATATGATTTTCACTAGTAGTAAGAACTTATATTTCAGACGTATTTTCTGACTTTCAGAAGGTCATGGGCTCAGGGTGCTAGGCACTGTAAAAACCTGCACGGTCCATAACACATCTGTTGTGTGAGGGTTTGCCGTTTTCTTTTTTTTTTTTTTTGTTCCAGGGAAAAAATTAATGTTTAAGAGGAATGTTATCTTTGTGATTTGGCCTAATTTCTTCCCATTGATTAAAGGAAAAAACATGAATGTTTTTATTTTAAAAATGCTTGTGTTAATGTTGTGAAGCGGTGGTAACTTTTAGTCACTAAGTATTGAGTTGAGATATTATAAAATCACAATTTGTATCAAGTCCCTCCTTCTGTTCTAACTTTTGTTTGTGCCCATTTTTCATGTTGTTTTTGACAATATTAGGATGAGGTCTTAGAAATGCAGCATTTATCTTGCAGAGATAAAGTTTATACCTTTAATGTTACCTTTCAGGAATAACAGAAGTCTGACAAATTATCTGGGTAGTTTCAGGGTTTATTTGTGGTAATTCTCACTGGTTGAGAGTTTTCCCCATTTATTTCACATAGCTACTGAAGTACCA
Source organism: Buceros rhinoceros silvestris (assembly GCF_000710305.1). NCBI lineage: Eukaryota > Metazoa > Chordata > Aves > Bucerotiformes > Bucerotidae > Buceros > Buceros rhinoceros. The sequence goes on along the minus strand of NW_010390409.1, from coordinate 1,065 downwards.
ATTAATTAAGGCAATATAGTTGTACACATTTCAACAGAACCAGACACCTGCTAAGAATTATGCATGTTCTCAGACGTTCTTCTGAATCAGTCTTTGCCCGGAGAGCTGTCAGAGACAGCCTATGAGAACTACTGAAATGACTTATGATCATATCTGGTTCAAATCCCTGTTGGTACTGAATTATTGTGGTATGTATGTATTACGTTACATAAGGTAATTAATACATCCTAACTCTGGCTGTCTCCATCCTTGGTATTTGTTCATAAAAGCACATTCAAAGAAGTAGGCTCCTCTCTACCCTCACGTTTTTAAAGTTACTCCTACCTGCTCCATCTTCTGGGTTTTCCTTTCTTGCTCTATGAGGTCAAGGCTGGCAGAATTTCACAGTGTTCAGCCAGTATCCATGGTTTTGGGAACAAATTGATATGTTCTTTTTCTTATTTCAGCTTAATAAAATCTTCCCTTGTGCAAATTCTCGGCAGACAACAATTTGACGTTTGCCAGATGATGCAGGGATAAGAACTGAGGAGCTGTTCCTTCTTTTTTAGAGAAAAAACTCAAGTAAAGCCAGTTGGGGATTTTGCCAACAGTAGCTGGACCCACACAGAGATGGCTGAATGAAACAGGCAAAGGGCAGAGAAATGTGATGATGCTGCTCACAGAGAGGCAACTGAAGGGACAAAACTGAAGAAGAAGAGCCCCTCCCCTACTCAAAACCCAGAGGTGGTGAGCATGGTTAAACAAGCCTGCACCCAGGAGAGCATCTGAAGGGCTTGCTCAGGTATCTTGCTGAGCTGGTAACTGAGTCAATACCTTTGAAGGAAGAGCTGGTGTTCAGCAAAATTCTACCTTGCTGAAACACAACTCTCCAAGTGAATGTGTCTCTTGCCTTCATATGAGCCCGTGGATCCAGACACAAAGCTCATGCGATGATAAATAACTCACCTTCAGTCATGAATAACTCAGCTTCAGATGAAGCCGATGTATCAGTCTTAACTCGAACAGGGCCTTTTTCCTCTTCCCCTTAGGTTCTTTTTTTTCAACGTGTCAAGGATGTGGCTTTAT
>NW_010390408.1:0-2238 GCF_000710305.1 Buceros rhinoceros silvestris | reverse complement strand
GGTGTGCAGGGATCGGGCTGTACCTTTGTGCCCAGGTCCATTAGGCAACCAGCCCCCCATGCATTTGCTGGAGGTGACGCATCCTGAGAATGGGCATGGTGGGAAGGGGGAGGAGCTGCTGTCCTGCTCAGGGAACAACACTGACCATCTCTGGGCTGTAGTCCTTGCTGCACAAGGCATGTGTCTCAGCAAAACTCTCCCAGGGGGCCGGGCGAGGCTGTGCCTCCTTTGCCAGGTGCAGCACTACATCACGGCTTCCCCAAACAGGATTGCCTCTTCTGGGGCAGCTCACCCAGAGTGATGCTGCCTTTGGCCCTGCCTGGCTGGCCAGGTGCCGCGGCCTGTTGGCCCCAGGGCACCGCGAGAGGCTCCTCAGCCCCATTCCAGCCCCCTTTGCAGCAGCTTGCTCTCCTTCCCACCTGGCCAAGAGCATAAAGCAGGAGGGAAGAGGGAAAGCAGGAGGCATCACAGGACACAGGGTCATCCCAGGGGACCCTGAGAGGATGACAGCAGTGCATGTCTGTTGAGGAGTTAGAGCGGTAGAGCTGGCAGCAGAGACAGGAAAAGTACAGGCAGAGCAGGCTGGGCAGTGCTGGCAGCCAGCGCTGTGGGAGAGATGTGGAGAGTAGTGCTGATGCAGCAGAAGGTATCTCAGCTGTGATGGACATGGCTAGGTGATGGGTACGGCTGGGTGATGGGTACAGCGAGGTAAGTGGAGCAGCAGGTGCTGACAACCAGGCAAGTGGTGTGCTGAGACAGGAGGAGGAGCGCTGCTTGTGCTGGAGCCTTGCTAATGGTGAGGGGGGTGGCACACCTCCAAGGAGCAGCTCGGCAAGGAGGGCCAGAGTCATCTCTGCAAGGGTGCACGATGGCTGCTAGGGCCGCTGCGACAGATGCTGAAGTGGGGGGACAGGTGAGGCTGAGGCAGGACCCTCCCGAGCCCAGCAAGCAGGAGCACAGAGACCTGCAGCGTGGGGAGCCTGGGTTACGTGTGGAGGACTCCTTCCCGGGTTGGTCAGCTGTCTGCCAAGTTCTCTTCCAAAAAGATGGGTAAAGTCAGATGCGGGCGCTCTCTCCCTGCTGAGCACCTCTGCAGAGGCAGGGCTCCTCGTGCCATGCAGGGACAGGCAGCGAGCCTGGTGCCGTACTGCCCGCTCCCGCTGCATGCCTGGGGCCAGCCGTGCCCTCCTGGACACACGTCCCCAGGGCTCGGAGCAGGATGCTGCCTGTCGCAGGAGCCTGATGAAGCTGTCACACTTGGGAGTCCTGGCCGCTCTCCTTGGCCCACTGATCTCATGAGAAATCTGCTGCTGCCGCGGGCCTGGGCAAGTCTCCACGCTCCCGCAGCCCGGCCTCGGTGTGTGCTGTGTGCTGTGGCAGGGAAGGGCACCCACAGCAGCTGGCCCTCGGATTTTGGCGCGATGCTGAGATGTCCGGTGTCGGTCCCGGGAACACTGCAGCTCAGCGGAAACTTGTTTTGCTGAGTCCAGCACGAGGCTGCTGTGTCTGGTTTCAGGGAAGGCGAGCACCCACAGCTCGGACACTGTCACCTCCCCGAGGGGACAGGAAGAAGGGCTCAGGGGTACTGCCAGCTGGCTCACAGCCTGCCTGGGGGATGTGCAGTTACAGTGGCTGCCAGGCTCCTGTGTACCTCTTGCTCCCTCTCACCTTGCACTAACGGAGCTGGGAGGGTTAAAATGCCAGGCTGCTCTCTGAGGAGGGCTTCTGCTTCTCTCCACGTGGGTACCGAGCCAGCGGGGTAGGGCTGAGCAGAGCAGTTGGGCTGCAGCCGCCCAGCTCAAGGCAGCAGGCGCAGCACTGGTCCCGGCTGCTTTGGAACACCCTGCTGGGTGCAGCCCCGGCCCCACTCTCGGCAGCAATGGGAGAACAGACCCAGCTCCCATCCCCCACCCCACACCACCCCCCCGGCGAACCTCCCGGAGCCAGGGGATGCTGGGCTCCCGGAGCAGCAGCAGGCAGAGCCCTCCTGCTGATGGAGGAGGTGGCAACGCTGGAACTTCCCATCAGCACCTTATATTTACTGCAAGGTCCTCTGGCTGTGACCTTTAACAGACAAGGAGGCCCGGCAGCCGGCAGCGGGCAGGAGGCACTGGCGGTGATCAGATGCTCCGCAGGACCGTCCCAGCTGGGCCAGGCACTCGGGGCTGGGAGCTGAGCGAGAGGTCCCGGGCACCGGACTGCGGGTGAGTGCTTGGCTGCCTTTGTCATTCTCAACCC
>NW_010390407.1:3343-3650 GCF_000710305.1 Buceros rhinoceros silvestris | reverse complement strand
TGATCCTGAGTTAATCGCTGCATCGTCCCTGTATCAGGAGATCAATGGCGGGGGGTAATTAATTGCTGAGAAATCCCAGCCTTGACTTTGGGGCACAGGAGTTGCTCGTCCACATGTTCCTGTTGGGCTTTGGAAGCATCCAACATCACCTGGCATCCTTTGTTTTAACCCAAAAACCTCCACGCTGCCACCGCAGCTCCTGGGAGCCCCTGAATCCCACCTCTCTGTGCAGGACATGCCCAAGACATGCCCAAGCTATGCCCAAGCTGTGCCCAAGCCATGCCCAGGTCATGGAGGCCACTGGGCT
>NW_010390407.1:2593-3215 GCF_000710305.1 Buceros rhinoceros silvestris | reverse complement strand
TGCCTGGGACAGAGCCTTGGGCAGGTGCCCAGTGGCACCCAGGGCCAAGTTCTCCTGCCGGTAGGTGGCAGGGCCCCTCCGCTGCGCACCCAGCACCCAGCAATGCCAGCCCTGGCCTGCCCACAGGCAGGGACACGGAGATCCCATTGCTCCCTGTTAGGACAAAAGAAAAAAAAACCTAAACCATGACTTTTTGCAGCTGGCAGGGGCTGTCCCTGCAGCTGGGGTGGTCCCACAGGCACCCAGACCCACTCCGGGCGCTCACCGCAGCCCCCAGCATCGCCGCCACCCCACCACTCGCCCGGGAAATATGGCCGAGGCTTTCGCTTTTCCCATTTACATTCCTCCGCCGACACCTCTCCCCGCGTCTCTAATAATATCACCCCAGATTAATTGGCACTAATACAAATGTACACAGCTCCATAAAAAGATGTCACCTCACTCACAATGGGGGAACCGGCTGCTCACACATTATCTCTGCTCTGCAGGCGTGTAATTCACTCCTCGGGAAAACACGCTATTTATTCTCTTACCCTGTAACAATCTCTCTGCAAACACAACGGCACCGGGGAGGGGGGAACAAAAAAAAAAAAAAAAACCCCACCACCCGGCCATGCCCCCG
>NW_010390407.1:1736-2527 GCF_000710305.1 Buceros rhinoceros silvestris | reverse complement strand
GGGGAACAAAAAAAAAAACAAACCCCACCACCCGGCCATGCCGCTGGCACCAGCGCTATGCTGGCTGTCCCCATGCAGGGGGCCACCCGCGGGGACACCCAGCTCAGGGTTGATGCGGGGCTTGAGGACCGTCCCCACACCAGGGATGTGGCCCTTAGCACAGTGGCGGATGCGACTGTGAATTCTCGAGCTTGGGGTGTTCTAAGACGCTTTGGGATAGTGCCAGAAAGCTAATTAAAAGGACACTGGCAAGGAATGTGCGAGGGGAAGAGCTGCAACCTGTTTCCTCGCCCGTGTTTGGCACCCGCCAGTGCCAACGAGGCGTTTTTTGGCTCCCGAGGGTGGGACAGTGACCAGAGACTGGCCCCTCGAGGGATGCTGTCACTGCTGCTTCCAGCTCAAAGAGCTAGGAACAACCAACATCCCCCTCCGCTGCGGAAATCTGGGCACCCTATTTGTCTCCGCTCACCCTCAGGTCCATGCAATTAACGGTGGTGCAGTTAATTGAACTGTTTGTCTCATCATCTGGCGCTGGGCAAGTCAGTCACCCGGCTGCCGCCAGCACCATCAGTGGGTGACGCCGCGGACGGGCTGGAGGAGCCGGCTGGACCTCAAAACACCCGCGGCCGTGCCAGGGGATGCCTGGAGACCCCCCAAAAGCAGAACCTCGATAACCATCACCCAGGTGCCAGTGGAATCAGCACCTATCACCGTGGGTGACACAAAGCAGAGGCCACTCTGGTCTCCTCGGCCCGGCCTCTGCGCCGCCGTGACGGCGCCCTGGGGGGGGA
>NW_010390407.1:589-1688 GCF_000710305.1 Buceros rhinoceros silvestris | reverse complement strand
CTCTTGGCCTCCCGCGGCCCGGCCTGTGCCCCGCCGTGACGGCGCCCTGGGGTGGGATGGTCTCCAGCAAGGCTGCGATTCGGGGCCAAACGAGGTGAATGCTGCCGTCGGGATCATTCAGAGGGTGGCTGGTCAAGCTTGTCCTCGGCAGCATCTTCCTCCCACGATGGGGTTGGGTTTTTTTTTCTCCCCTGGAACTCTTCTTAATTCCTAACTTAATTTCTTTTGACATCCTCATTGCCGGCTCGACCTCTTTACTGGAATCATGTGCTGCTTAAAACTCGTTATCCCACTATTGGAACAGGAAGTTAATTAAAAACCCTTTAAAAAAAGAAAAATAGAGGGGAAAAGGGAAATAAAAATAAATAAAAGCACACCCTGCGACCAGGGGTAGATGGAGAGGGGATACGGCCAAGAGGCTGTGCCGGGCTGTGCCATGTCATGTCCCCAGAGCCCACCAGCCTGCTGCTTCCTCCGCTGACCCCAAAATTGTGTCGCTAATTGGGAGGCACTGGCTGTCACCATCAGCAAAGCCCACCCTGGGCCGAGATCAGGGCTGGGGTTGGCAGAAACGGTCGTTTTTCACAGAAGAATGTTCCCATCATGGACCCAAAATGTAAGCGGCTCCCGTTTACCCCCCGATTAGCCCCCAAATCGCTGCCTGGCTCCAAGCTCATGGCAAGGACCCCAAGGGGGACCCCAGCACCCCCTGTGCCATGCTCAGGGCGCCCTGGCATGTCCCCCCACCCCGAACTGGGGTCACAGTGACCATGGAAGTGGCAAGTGGGACTTTTTGCATCATCCGTCTACGAATTAGCAGGGTTTTAAGAGGGTGTTGGGGTCCCAAAGAGAGGCCCTGGCAACCTCCAAAGGGTGGGTTGGGACCCCAGTGTGGGGACTGAGGATGAGGAGTGGAACTGAGGATGGATGGTGGCCTCGTGGGAGTTCAGAACCTTTCAGAGAGGGCATGAGAGTGCAAAGGGTGACTGGGACCCCAAAGGCGGGTTTGGGGACACCAAAGGGGAGTTTGGGGACGTCAAAGGGGGGGTTTGGGACACCAAAGTGGGGGTTGGGGACACCAAAGGGGTAGTTGGGGGAG
>NW_010390407.1:0-320 GCF_000710305.1 Buceros rhinoceros silvestris | reverse complement strand
TGGGGACCCCAAGGAGGGAGCTGGATCCCACAGGAGGGGCTTCGGGACTCCAAGGGGAGAGCTGGGGACATGCAGGAGGGGTTGGGGACCCCAAGGGGGGGTAAGACGCCTTTGGGGATGTCAAAGGGGGGGTTGGGGACACCAAAGTGGGGGTTGGGGACACCAAAGGGGTAGTTGGGGGAGGGACCAAAGGAGGGACTTAGCAATCCTAAATGGGGGTCGGGGTCCCAAGGGAGGGGCTTGAGGGTGCCAAGGGGAAACTGAGTCCCAAAAGACTGTGTTGGGGACCCCAAAGAGGGAGCTGGATCCCACAGGAGGGG
>NW_010390406.1:1484-4601 GCF_000710305.1 Buceros rhinoceros silvestris | reverse complement strand
ACCCGTATTTATTTTTATAAGTGTCTGCGGGCTATTTTCGTAACAGCTTCTCTCAGCCATGAACTGTTAATGACTTCAGGAAAACAAAACATAGAAAATGAGTGTCAACACCAAAAGTCAGGTCGTGAATGTATAGAAGATACTAACATCTTATAATCCCTGTGGAATAATTACTATTTTGCATGATCTCCAGTAAGGGGGAAAATATGCCAACAATATTTCTTAAGAGAGTCTGAAATTAACCTTGATATTTCTTCTTGAAAAGTATATATTGCTGCCTTTTCAGACATTAAACAGTTTTTACAAAGAACTTGGTTATTTAAGCATCATACAGCTAACAAGTTATCTCAGAGCTTTTACTGTTGGACTTTCTAGTTTATTGTTCTCCAGATCAAGTGAATTTCCACTGAGCACACAGTTTGTTCTTAGAGGAAAAAAAAAATTCAGAGTATTGAATCACTCTATTTTGGGTTAAATTGGTTCAGAAATTCAGAAATTAATTTTAACTTTCAGTCAACAAAGAAAAATTGTATGCAGAACTCAGGCAAATAATTAAATGTAAAACTAACATAATTAATTCTTTTTACCTTAACTCAAATTGCATGTTATTGAAACCACTTCCAAAGGGAGAGATGAGTTACACTAACAGTCCTGTTCTTGATAATTCACTCTTTCTAAAATTTGTCAAAATGCACTTAAAGCAATAAAAATACTCTTTTCATTTCCACATAACTATAGGTGAACAAAATGCTTAAAAATTATGGAGTTAATTAAGAAGATATATCAAAAAATGAGAATTAAGCATTTCCATTTTCTGGGGTAGCTTACAATGAGCTTCTGATTCTCCAATCAAGAATAATTCATCCCGTTCTGAGTTATTATTTCCACCAACAAAATAGAAAGCAGAATACTATATTTAACAGTATGTATTGGTTTTATACAGTCATTAAAAAAAAAAAAAGGCTGGAATATAAAACTTCCCTTAGAAGCTGAGTGGTCTCATGTCTAGCTTGGAGAATCATATTTTTGTCCCTCTGTTTTCTGCAGCAGTCTGGAAACTTACAGTCTGATCATCTCAACAGCTCATCTTCACCAAAGAATAAAGATAACAAAATTACATAAGTCACAGCTTTCAGGAAGTGGATTTAATATGTTCTTGGTAAGGCAAGAAACTCAAATCAACAAAGATGTTTTGTTAAAGATGGATGATCTTTTCTGACAGCAGCATTTTGAAAAGAAAGGTGTCATAACTGCTAGTTTTGAGGTCTTCAGTGTTTACATGTGAAAAAAAGCCCTCACTACTGCATTGCTTTTTTCTGGGAAATTCCATATTCCAGGTTTCTGGATGGTAGCAAACTCTGATGAGAAATAGAATTTATGGTACTTGACAGAGACCTAGTTCTCAGGATCCAGACTTGTAGAAGAACAGCATAGCCTCGTTTCTGCCTGTGCGCCAAGATTTTCTTCCATTGGGAGCCTTAAAAGAATTGGTGAGAGAAGTGAGAAGAAAAGTGGGGAAAGAGCCATAGGTGACGTATTACAGGCAGAACTCTGCCCAGCTATACACCTGTGCTCCAGAGCTATTTGTACTTCCGCTCTCACAGCTGAGAAATGGCTGTTGGAATTTAGGGAATTTTCCACTTCATTTCTGTCCTGGCTTTAAGATAAATCCATTTAGGCTTTTGTTGTTGACACAGAAGCAAGCCAATTAAAGTATTCCTCTCCCTGCACATCACTGCATCTTACCGGTGGGGGTACTTTTTGGTGGGACGTTGTTTGTTTAAGAGCTGGTTGCAGGAAGAAACCTTGGAGCACACCTTTTCTGCCGGCTGTCCAGAAGAGACCACTAGCCCCCATCCTTTCCTTCTCGCCCACCGAGGCATTTGCTGATCAGCGCTGCTATTGTTTGGCGCCTCGGCTGCCAGACCCCCCGAGCTGCTGCTCCTCACTGCCAGACTGCCGCTTCTACCCTGGGGGTACACTACACCATTCCTCGCTGCCGTTTTCCCAGCTGCCCCTCTGTGTTCCAGCCGTCACTTCCCAGCCTGGTGAGCTCCAGCCCTGGCTGCTCCACGTGCTATTGGCCATTACAGACCCTGGTAGTTTTTTTCTCTATTGCTTTTGTTCTCTTTATCCATGGTTTAAGCCCCACTGCACCAGACACCTGATCCTTATATATACCTGTTAATATCTTGCTTGTGTTTGTACGTAATATTGTTCTCCTGTTATTAAAACTGTTTTAGTTTCCTAAACTTGACTGAGATCTCACCAACTTACTTTTTCTTCTTATCTTTCCATGACCCTTTTCTCCTGGAATGGGGGAGGGGTGATTAGAGAGAGAAATTGTCCTGTGATTGTCCCTGCCTCAGTGCCAACTGGTGACAGTTCTTAAATTAGAATGATTCAGGACATGTGCACTTTGCAAAATGTAATTGTCTTAGAGGATTTTTAATTAAAAAGAGAAATCATCTAATAACCTTAAGAATATCTAGGGTTAGATGGTTTCAAATCAATTTGCTTGAAATTCAGGACTAAGGAGTAAAAACATCTTGTTCTGGATATCAGTGGTTCTGTCATTTTTCAAAATTTCAATAAAATAGTTGGGTTAGATTTCAGGCAAGTGCAGCATGGGAAATGGCAATGATGTGGGCTTTTCACTAGACACTCGTAGTGATGTAACCTTAGTCTTGTACTGATGGCTGTGATTTCCCTGGGGTACACCACAACAACTGCTATGGGGTTATGCTCCACAGAAAAATAAGTAACAAAGGCAAGAGAGAAGCACTGAGCATTCTTCTATGTCCTTTTGTCTGCTCTACTTTCACTTCCATAATGTTATGGCTTCTGCTTCCTAGTGTTTAAAGCATGTTGTCAATACCAGTGATTGGAACAGTTTTTCATTAGAGAATATAATTCACTTTAACCCCTCCTTATTACCACAATTTATTGGACAAACCCTACTTCTAAGATCTACCATGTTGTGGAATCCTCTCTGCTCCTGTGAGCAGGTTTCTAAAATACAGTTTTAAAAAAAATCAAATAATGACATTTATATTCTTGCAGAAAACCAGAATACTTACTAAAATTTAGTTAGTTTAATTGTGAAAGATAAAGAAA
>NW_010390406.1:0-1362 GCF_000710305.1 Buceros rhinoceros silvestris | reverse complement strand
GTACAGAGTTTAAATATTAGCCATCTTTATAAGCATACACAACTAGGTTTATGCCCAAGCCAGGTACTGGGTTTTTTTTTATTCTGTCTGTGCCAATAAGATATACTTTCCAAGTGGAAAAAATATCCCCTTGTTTAACACTCCTATGGAGCAGAGTTTACAACAAACTCAGTTAGAAAGACACTCCAGGAGGAGAAGTGAAAAACAACTAGTAATTTGTGTAAAAAACACATCATGGGAGGCATATTTGCCATCAATTAGCATAAATGTTTAGATTGAAAAAAATCCGAAAATGTCAGGACCATTCATTATAAATGTTGTTTCTTGCAGAATGGAATGTTCATATGATTGTTGATATAATTTATTTGCAATGTGTCTACAGAATGTCAATATCTTTCTTAATTATCACCCATGAAATATTATTGTTTTCAATTTCTCTGAATATGTATTCAATTAGAGTTCAACATTCTAAAGAAACTTCAAAATTGTGTTTGTTTAGCATTTTATTTTGCAGGAAGTACAACTTTATATGCCAATTTTGTGTAACACAGCACATGACTAGAGAGTTCTGAAGTAAAGGAATAAGATGCTAGATCTTTTTTCTTCTTTTACCTTCGTCATTCCATTAGAAATTCATCATTACATAAAGTCATAAAGATTTTAAGGAGTGGTTTTTTCTTGGTATCTACCTTGAATTTACTTGGAAAAATATCTTTAAAGCCAGGATGAAGTTGAGTTGCAGACCAGAATCGCTGGATTCTAAATAAAGTAATTTTAATTAATTTCCTTATATAAACTGAGGTATTAAGTCACTTACCTGGTGTTAAGAAGAGATTGATTCACAGAGGTTGAAGCTCTTTTCTACAGTAAAGACAGGGATGTATTCAAAAGTGTGAACTAAACCACAAACAAGAAGTACTTTGTTATGCTTCAGGGGACAGCTTACTTTGTGGGTAAGAAACAATATGAGACAGTAGTCTCTTAACACTAGCACAGGATCCTTGCCTCAGGATTTCTACAAAAATCTGTTTATTATGTGTTCATAACAATGAAGAAAATAAAACGACTTCTGTGTACTTCTTTAAATGGATTTCGACATAGATTACCCAACACTAATCACTGACTTTTTCTCTTAAAAAAAGTCACCCTCAAGGCTTTCAATTTCTCATTTCTATTTGTTTTTTTTTTAAATTGAAAAGATGAGTTATGAAAAAATTAATTATAATTCTGTGGAGTTTAGTTATAGTGGATCGTTGTGTATGTATAGCATATATAAACAAGACCGTATTGTTTTATATGAATGGATTAAATATATGTATATATAGAGAGAGCGTATATAAATAATAAATATTAATTAATATT
>NW_010390405.1:25707-25945 GCF_000710305.1 Buceros rhinoceros silvestris | reverse complement strand
GGCCCGAACGCGGGGCCTGCCCGTGAGGGCGAGGAGTCTGCTGGTGCCTGGCAGTTTCTGGGCTCTTGGGCGTTGTGCTGGAGACGCGGATGCTGCCGGGGGAAGGTGTGCGTGGGGGGAGGGGGTCCGTGAAAGCGTGAGTGCATTAGGTTACAAAGCTGCTGTATAAAGGGGAAAAAAAGTAGGAAAAAACCCTCCACAATCTCATCCGTCTCCTCATTCCAGATCGTAAAATTTA
>NW_010390405.1:11110-25548 GCF_000710305.1 Buceros rhinoceros silvestris | reverse complement strand
ACTTAGTTTTCTTCTTTCTGCGTAGCTTATGGAAGAAGAAATGACAAAATGCTGTCTACTGTGACAAATCCTTTGCACACAGCAGTTTTTAAGTTCAGTGCTATTAATAAGAATACCCAACTTCCCTAAATCCGGCAATTTTAGCAGCAGTTGGCTTGGTTTGGTGTGTCTTTTATTACTTTTAGGTGGTAGGAAAAAACAGGTCTGGAGAGGCCTGAGTGAGATAGCACCCCTTCTTTCTCTAAAGCAACAGGCTTTCAAAGGCTTTGCAAAGTTTGGCTGAGATTTAACATTCTCCAGGTTCGCGTATCCAACAAATATTAAACACAACACAAATATAACGAGTTATATTTACATTATTGTGGCTGATGGGCTTGCAGTGTTTCTAGTAGTGTTTATTGCTGAGACTGCACAGTAAAATGAGACTACTTGTGACATGGAAAAAATGCAGCAGCTTGAGGGGTGTCTGACCGGAAGTATTTCAAGCTCAAAGGCATTGTTTTTATAGAGGTGGTATAACTGAAGCTCGAAAATGAAGGGACTGCAGCATTTGGCCTTTAGTTTTGAAGGGGAAAAAAATCAATTTGTTACAAACATGTAACTTTTCATAAAATCCCTTGATGGTACAGCAGCGTCTGAGGTCAGGGTACTGTGTGACCAGGAGGCTGGGCAGCTGTGAAGGGAGCAGGAGAGCCTGCATCTCAGAGGTTGTATCTGTGTTGGAGTGATTATAAAGCACAGAATGAGCTAAGTGATTGCTAGTACACAGCTGTATTCTCAGGGTTCCTGTGACAAAGTCTAACTATATCTTCCTGTCCAGTTTAAAACTGAGATTTGGTGACTTAAGCAAACTAGCAACCAGAATGTGTCTTCTTTCCAGCCCCACTAAAAACATTTACTGTGTTGACCTTTTTGGTAGCCTTCCTTGCTTCTCATACACCTAACAAATAATAATAAAAAAAAAAAAAAAAAAAAAAAAAAAAAAAAAAAAAAAAAAAAAAAAAAAAAAAAAAAAAAAAAAAAAAAAAAAAAAAAAAAAAAAGGAAGGTGCAGGAGGAGTCATTTGTTATCTTTTTTTCCCCCAACATATTAATTTTCCTGTTTTCTCTGTGAGTATGCAAGCCTGAATTCCAGGAGGACTGATTACGAGTTAAAGCACAAATGCTTCAGAGCACTGAAAATTAGAATGCCATGAAAAGTATTCCTAACTTAATTTCTGAATTTTAACGGGCATGACTCTTGGCCAAAAAGCCAGCGCCTGCTCCAAGACTGAAAAAAGAGACTTTAATAAGCCCAAGAAAGAAAAAAAAAAAAAAAAAAATCACACCTTTTCATTCCCCGCAAGGACAAGTGGGTTTTCTGTGCATGAAGAGCATTACAGGTGTTTAAGGGAGTTTGAACAGGGTTTTCAGTACCTCTGTAGCTGCCTAGCACTGTGTAACTTTCCTAAGCTGGAAGAAACTTTCTGTTGTGATGAAAAAAACTTACCTTAAGACATTATAAAACATCTCATTGATGTCTTATACGTATTTGGTCATTGCCAAAATGTATACAGAGATAATAATTAAGCACGCATTCATCCTAAAAGTAACGGTAAATAATTCTCTTGACCCTATGTATTAACATGTTATATACAATTACAGTGGAAATGTCTGCTTTTGGGGGGAAAAACCCCCAGAACATTAGGTTTCCACATCAGCGTGGGAGGGTATCTGGTGGTACTGAGGAGGCCTTTGCTTTTACTTCCTAGAGTAGCTTAAATGAAAGTACTCAGTGGTACAGAAGAGAAGTATTTTTAGAATTAAAAAGTCATTAAAGTATTCCCATTTAGGGGCCAGTACTCTGAGTGCTCTTGAGTCTGAACAAATGCTGTTCAACATTCCCTGGAAAAGCATCACAAACACTGAAATCTTTGTGGGGCAAATGTTACTTGCTCGTGCCTGAACTTTCCTTCCTGAGGCTGTTCAGCAAAGTATTGTTTCCATTATGTTCCTTATAAAATCTTCACAGTTTCTACATTTCTATGGTCTTAAAGGTGGTGGATATTGGTTTTTCACTTCAGCTATTTCAGGTTCTTGCAGAGATTGACCATGCCACAGTGATACAGGTCTGCTGCTCCTTGTACTGTGATATGGTGGTGTATGATTGCCTTGGGTCAAATAATACCACACTGTCTTACCATGCAGAGTGGCACTGATGCTAGAAAGATTTACAGCCGTTAATAATTTTTCTTACAGAAGTTGCAAGTTAGTTTTGCATGTAAAATTTACAAGTTTTTTTATTTCATTTTGCTACTCCTCATTACAAAATGAAACAGGCAAAAAAATGCATGATTGTCCCTCTGTGCTGCCTACTGCGAATGTTCACAGTATGCTGCAAGAGTAATCCTGTCTCTGGTCTGACCCTGGGAGAATAGCGCTATTGTTATAGTCACATTTTAAGATAGTATCAGTATGTTGCATAAGTAGTTTTTGTACGCATAGACAAAGAGAGCAATAGAGGCCTTCACAATCTTTTTGATTTTGTGTAGTTATTATCAAAGATTACATGAAATATACTAAGTGCTGTTATTAAAAGTAACTTAAAATGTATTTACAGGTCTTATAAAACAGATATTTTTATTTTATGTCTTTCAGAGTATCTGCTGACTAGTGTCAAAGATTTAATTGCTATTTCCTTTTGCTAGTCCTTGGGCCAGGAGAATTGAGGAAATTGTCGGTGCTTCATTTTGTTAAGGAAGCGTCAATAGCACTTGCAGACTGCTCAATGCAATGGGATTACATGGGTGTTACTGAGGGTCTGACTGAGTTAGCTACCACTGAGACTGAATTTGTAGCACTGCAATAAGGTGAAAGTGAATTAAACACACTTTAAAAACTTATTCAAGGAGGCATCCTTAGAAGGGAGTATTGGTTGATCTTTAAATGATTCTTAAATGGAAGTGTAAAGAATGCTTTCTTGTTGGACTAAATCCACTCTTCTTAATGAAAAAAACCCGTATTTTACTTTGAATTGCCTTCTCTACTTCTATCTGCAAGGCTTGCCATTGCATTCCTTTGTTTGTAATCAGATATTATACTTTTTAATGCTTTTTTTGTTTTCTTCCCCTTTTCAGGTAGCGAAGTTTGGGGGAAGCAAGGGTTATCTATTTTTTTAATGAGTAAACCATGAAAAACAAAGTTAATAATTATACTACTCCTGTGTTTCTGGCCTAGGTCTATGGGTTATGTGTTTTTCCTTAGCACATTCCAGTCATTCTGACAATGTCATCCAACATGATATGTTTAAAAATACATTCTAGAAGTAGTTACCTGAAGTACCAGCTCTTATTTTTGTTATAGTTATTGACTGACAGGGCACATTTTCTCTAGTCAGTGAATGATCTGTTACTCCACAGAGAACGTCCTTTCTTAGCTGTCTCTTTTCTGCTGTGGTAGGTATTTGTCACTGTAGCAAAACTTAGTATAGTTATATGAAGTGCATAGGCCTGCCTCTCCAGTGTGGCTGGCGATCTTAGTTACTTCAGTTCCAGAATACCTGATTTGAAAGACTTGAGAATGAAGACCGGTTTTAATTGAAAAATTGATCTCTTTTTCTGTCTGTTTAAATGGGCAATTGTAATAACATTTTTTGTTACACAAATACCATTTCGTAACAATTCTGATAGAGACTGTGAACCATAAATTGCATTTAGTCTTAATTGTCATTCAAGGAAAGTAAGATCAGTGCTGTCAAATAGAGGAAATCTTCTTTCTAGATGATGTCCAGAAGCATTTTGCAGCCCCGTCAGTTAAAAAAGGTTCATCCTCTATGCTTGCAAATGTGATAAGGTAATAAATTACTAGAACTTATTTCAGTGAAACAAACTCACTGAAAGGAGGAGGATCTTATCTTTTAAAATAGCTTAGTAATGTGTTGAAACTAATTCTTGGAATCTTTTTTTTCAGGTCGCTTATTATGCAGGCATGCTTTTTACTTCACGAAGCTTCTGTTGTCTTGGCATTAGAACTTACCAACTACGAGTAAATTTGCTTTCCAGATCCATCAAACTTTCAGCCTCTGCAGTAAGTATTCCTTCAGTTTTGTAGATAAAACGGTGCAGTATTTTAGAGAGGCAGTAATTTTGCAATGTTGCCAATGTATATGTGTCAGCTGTGTTTCCTTTATTTCTTGTTACATTGATCCAAACATTTACTATCAAGAACAAAATAAAAAATCAGTCAAATATTTAACCACACTAGCATACGAGAATTTGGAGATTACTGCTTTGTGTGTCCTTTTCAGTCTTTAAAGTCACATCTAGCGCATATCAGGCCAGAAGGATTGCCTAGTTGTTAGGGCAAATCCTAGTTGTTGAAATGCAAAGGCAGGTTCAATTCCAGCTTTATCACAGACTTTTGCTAAGTCCATTAATTTATTTGTATCTCAGTTTTCCTTTAAAGGAATGTGGTGCTTTTTGATGCTGCAATAACAAGGGGTGTATAAGTATCTCAAACTTAATTTTACACAGAATCTTCTCAGTTTCCCAGCCTAACTGCTTATAAGGTTGTGTAACTTGATTTTATATCTTCCAATTTTGTTGAGAGCAGAGCTTTGCAACATGGTAGGTCACACTGTGCGTTGCATTTAGAACACTGGAATGCAAATTGTGTTCCCTGGTCAGAACAGGAGTTATCTAGTCAGCAACTTGGGTCAACCAAGGCACGTGTCAGATCCTTCAAAACAGGTGTTCAAATCATTATAGTGGACAGTTGTAGCATATTTTGCCCATATGAGAAGTTTCTTTTGGCATGCAAACCACTTTGATATCAGCTATTGCCCAAGTCACTTTTTCATGTGATCTAAGTATTGGTATTCCATTTAATGTAGTTAAACGTACTTACATCTAATCCTGGGGTTTTTTTTTAAGTTTCTTATGATCTTGGCTTCAGCTGTAACTGTTGACATTGAATTCCACAATTTGATTATGCACCATGTAAAACGTTTCCTTCTATCATTATTACAGATATTGCCGCTCAATTGAATCGCAAGTTTCTTTGTATTAGGAGGAAAGATAAGTATAAGCAGCACCTGACTTTCTATCAGGTGCTTTCCCTGAATGAATGTGTTAGGGACAGCAGGAGGTCAGAGCTGGAGCTTGATGAGGGCATAACTCTCCTGCTCAACACTGATATCAAGTTAATGGAAATCCTGACCCTGCATTTAGAAATGGCTTGAAGATTATCAAGAGATGACATAACTGAGCTAAAAGAAAAAACAGTCTTAAGAATTCTTATGATCTTCTGGAAGAAATACTTAAGGTATTTTTTTTAAATGTGAGCTAATTGATTGGCTTTCTCAAAGTAATAAGGTGGACCTGAACCCTACTGAAAGCTGGATGTGTGCAAACCTGAAAACTAATGCAGGTACAGCTATTCTGTTTTAAAACTAATTTCAAGGCACAAGAAAAAGTAACTAGAAAGACTTGAATCATTAAATATTTAAACTTAACATGTATGAGCTGTAAGGTGAAGGCTTATTTTACTTGTCAATACATTTTTAGCTAGGAAAGGTTACTTAATGCAGTTAAGATTTATGTTATAGTTAATTATAAAAGTCATGCAGTTGGTAAGCCTTTAGCTTTTAGCAAATAGTTTGAAGAAGAGCTGGTCAGTGGATCAAATTTACCCGTGGTATCACACAGAATTCTTACTATTAACGGGAAAGATTCAAGGTGAAACTTCTTATTCCTTGTAGTACGACTAGTAGTCTAGTGTGTGAAAATAGATCTGTGTGTGTGTGTCTCAGTTTAAGTAGTACCTGTGTTGTTTGGCTGTACTATAAAATACAAATATTAATAATATTTACTAAGACATACACTGTAAAACTGAATGAATCTTCTAAACTATATGTGTGTTTTTAAATTAATGTGGTACAGATTACTGGGTCAGAACTCCCTCTTAACTCCTTCTGTGTAAAGAAATACAACTTCACCTGTCTAGTTACTTTAGTGGTTTTCTTTCTGAGGCTCCTGTGCTTGATTCCTTGGGTTTTGTGTCTCGTAGATGAGGTCAGGATCAGATCTGTAGAGAAGACATGAGCAGAGAAGTATCTGTTTCATTTTATAGCTTCCCATTCTTCAAATCATTATGCATATAGCAGGTTTGTTACTGTTAAAAGGTTGAGTGCAAATGTGTCTGCATAGTATTTCTACCATAAGTCATTTCCATTGACTCAGAGTTGAAATCTAATGGTAACACAGACATCATCTTCTCAGAATATGTTAGCTAGAGTATTGTTTTTGGATCTTCCAGGCAATAACAATAGCTAGCAGTGGTAAAGTCACGAAAATCAGTAGTGTGACTCAAACAGGAGTGTCTGGAGTACTGAGGGACTGTGTAATTCCTGTCTAATTGTTTTCCAGTATTAGGGTGGTTTACAAAGACAGAAATGGGCTTGCACTTTTTTTTTGTTTGCACATAGAAATGAATCTGTTTTCGCCCCCTGACTCTCGTGTCTCTTTTTTAGCTTAAAAAAAGTCATTGAAAGTCTATTCTAAAGCAGTTTTCCAAGACCTTGATTGAAGGTCTGAATATACAGCAAAAACATGTTCCATTGTGGTTTTGTTGTGTAGTAAGAAAAGATTTAAAAGTCTGAATGAAAATAGGAAATACTTTTGCTATTTTCCTATTAGCCATCAATTTAAAATTACATCAGGACACGTGTTTTCCAAACTGGATTGAGCAGGAGTTGGGCTAGCAATAACACAGTCTTTAAGTTGTTAGTATATCATAGAAAAGAAAAAAAATGTATGTTCCCTATTTTTATCTTTTTAGGTCATCTTTTAAAGCTGTAGAGCTAAATTATGCCCCTGCTCCATCCTTGCTGAAACTTCAGTGGCTTTAGATAAATGATGAATGAGAATTTAGGACATTTTCGTGTATTTTCTTGTTAGTCTGAATTCAAGCTATTCTAGAATTAGTTTTAATGAAATTTAATGAAAGAACATGTCTATAATTTTGTGACTACCGATTCAGCTGGCAATGGTATATTTGAGAAAGCACAAGGGAGGGTTTGTCATGCAGAATCCAATAACATAGTGCTTTGTCTTTCTTAACAAACCCCTTCTGTCTGCATATTTTGATTTTGCAGACAATGGCCTTCAGACACAAAAACACAAGACGAATTGAAGGCCTTGATAGCAATGTGTGGTAAGTAAAAGGAAAATATCTGCAAATTTCAGAAAATGTCTTTGATCAGTATATTTTCTTCCCAAATTGGTAATTATTGCCAGTAAGAAGGTACATAGCACTTGCTCTCTGCTGAAATATATTTGGAACCCGCGTAGAAGCAGTGATCCAAATTCTGTCACAGGTGTGAGTTATTCTTATTCTTGAGTTTTAGATGTTAGGCTTGGGCTTCTCATCATCTAGTAAACCACATAAGACAAGTATAATACTTGGGCATGGTAGTATAGCTGACTTTCATATTTAAATGCTGATTTTGTTTAAATTACACATGATTTGTGTTTACCAAATCAGATTTCTTTTTAAAGCCGTTATACTTGTCATTATAATTTAGCTCATTATTTTCAATACATTTTTTTCTAGGTATTAAATTGGTCTTAAAGCAATATTGCCATTACTGGTAAATGTAGCATTTTGTTAGTTGGTGAAAACCCTATTTTGGGCTTGCATTAGTAGTATGTGTATATATATACACAAGATGTTTTAGTCATCCAACCTCAAACTCAGTTTTAGCAATTTGTATTAATTTTTGACAGAACTGTGATGCTATGTGTGGTTTTTTTATTGGTGGTGTTAGATGTGGGGTTTTTTTAAATCTTGTTAACATTTAGGTAGGGAGGAAAGGATCAAAGAAAAGCTTATCTGTGAAGGAAGGAAAAAAAATTGTTCAAGAATCCTAATGTTCCTATTGGACAGGGTACTAGGAACAATTAATGGACAGCCTGAAACAGTCTGTTGCCTAAAATTACAAAAAAAAAAAAAGCACTCTGAGGGGACTGGATAGTTTGAATGACACCTTCACTTGGCAGAATCTAGCCTTTAAATCATTTAATGTGCCTGTTCTAATTAGGTCTGATTCATTTTGCAAAGAGAGTAGTGTTCCATTTCTGCCCGTATCCAGAGTTACTGTGTGTTTGTGCAGGTGCACATATGAGCACAGTTCTGCTGGAAGAAAAGTTATTCTGTGGATGCAGAAAGTCAGCCTGTTACTGGGTTCCCTCTGACTCCTGCAGTTACTTACCATTGTCCAAGCCTCCACCTCTCCATGTGAGCACTCAAACCTGTTTCCACTGCTGTGAATTTGGGAAAGAGAAATACTTTTTTTCCCCCTGCCTTTTAATGCCAATCAAGGAAAAGATAATTGTATCTGGTATGTTAACTTTAAGATGTTTTTCCCCTTAGGGTTGAATTTACGAAGGTGGCAGCAGATCCCTCAATTGTAAACCTTGGTCAAGGCCTCCCTGATATATCTCCTCCCACCTATGTTAAGGAAGAGCTGGCAAAGGCAGCAGCAGTTGACAGGCTGAACCAGTACACACGAGGCTTTGTAAGTACTGTGGAACTTGAGGACCCAAGTTCAGTGGAGAACATGCCACAGAGAAAAAAATACTTTGCTTTATATTGGTGTTATTGCTAGATCCCCCATTAAGTTGATCTAGTAGCCTTATCTGTTACTAATGAACATCCTCTGTGTAGGCTTCTTCAAGGCAGAATCCTTAAGCAAGAGCAAAATGGTAGAGCCCATCTGTATAGATTGTCTTTGAAGAGTCCATTCACAGTTTGCGTGTAAACTATACATTTACCTCCAATTTTGGTCAGAGTAAACACGAATCATATAGGATACTGGTAGAATGAGAAGGAAATACTTGATACTACTTGGGACAGTGCCTCTAGGATCAAGAAGAGGTTCACCTATAACTTTTAGTACATTTCAGTGGAGAATAGAAAGTGATGAAAACAGTAAGTTTTTGCCTCTGGAAGATAGTCACTACCCATTTTGTAAGTTGGCCTCTAGAGTTTGTCTTGAGCTGGATGTGAGTGTGTGGCATTTATCATTGTCCGAGGAAGGATGTTCAGGTGGACTATTACTGGTTTAGTATGACGACTTCCTTGTTTGCTTTGTCTTTCTTTTATTTTATGGTAAAGAGAAACCTTATTGCCCGATTGAAAATCACGTGTCAGGATTGCTACAAGACCCTACGGAGTCTGTCTAATACTTTTCTATTACCATGTTACGCAACAGTGATAGAAGAACATTGTACAGACTGGTACACCAGCAATTGTGTTGGTAGTTGTGGCATCACTGTGTATATATTCTGAGATAACTTTTTGCTATTCTTTGAGAATCTGCACACGTTAGAGCTGACAAGGAGCAGCAGTTGCCAGCAGCTCCCTAAAGGACAAGCTATCACAGGGAGCAGGGTGGAGGTCTCACCAGCCAGGGCCCAGTTCCACAGAACTTAAGCAAGGCAGGCCCAGAAATGGTGGCTGAGGTCAGCCCAAATCACCAAGCAAGTTTGTGGTGGTGAGATGGGTCTGAGGTCAAGCCAGGACGTCAATCCACAGTTCAAGCCTGGCAGTGCTAACCATGGTTAGACATAACTCAGTGATCACTGAGTAGGTCCAGGGTGACATGGAATGTTTAAGGTCAAGCCACAAAATTAATCTACAGGTAGGGGCCAGGTTCAACAGGGTCTGTGGCCAGGTGCAGGCATGGCTGTGACTGAATTGCAGACCAGCAATCCTACTCCACGGCACCTAAATGGAGGCCTTGGCCCAGGGACTCAGCACTGGCTAGAGGCCCCAGGTGAGGCTGGGGGGGGATGGCTGTGACTGAATTGCAGACCAGCAATCCTACTCCACGGCACCTAAATGGAGGCCTTGGCCCAGGGACTCAGCACTGGCTAGAGGCCCCAGGTGAGGCTGGTCAGGGCCATTGAGGCCTATTAGGGCACTCAGGGCCCTGGTAAGAACAGAAAGCAAAAAAAAAATCCCCAGTGACTGTAGTCCCATTCCATCCCTCTTTAGGTCATTTTGTTTAATTACCTTTACCTGTGTGCAAAGAGTCTCTGCATGTACGAGAGAGAGAGAAAAACCTCTTTATATATAAACTTGAAAGTATAAAGCAATTACTTCTTGTTGGACACACACACAAAAGATGGCTGGGATATAGTGAACTTCTGGGCTAAGTATTGGTACATTCGTCACCCACCATAAGGTACTCAAAGTCTTTGCTCATCAGTCAGACAAGGTTTTGGAGGAGCCTTAGCACAGGGGGAAGGGTTACAGAGAGAATGGACTACTGTCTGTCTTCTGACAAATATTCACAGACTCATTCTCTAAAACAACTTGCAAATGAAGCATAACTATAATTTTCCCACTACATGCAATTACTCGGTATTTACTGTTGTCACTTTATTTTTTATTTCCAAGTAGTTTGATAATTCCCATTGTAATTATGTATGTTTGCAGGGATATTATACTGCAGATAGTAATTCCTCTACAAACCTGCACTTCTAAGGTTTTTGAGCCCAAGTATTTGTGGTAGGAAATAGGGGAGGAATGAGTATGAATGATACACATCCATCCATGTGATAATTGAGGCATTGTCTCGGCTCTCATTGACTGTAGGGCTATGGCCTGTAGAGTGGCCTAACGTGACTTGGGTGGTGCAGCATTCCTGTGTAGCTGACACTGATGGCAAGAAATGTCTGTCATTTGAATCAACAATCACTTGCAAGCCTTAATTTGTGGTAATGTTTTTGTTTACAGAGGGGTTTATGATTTTGTGCTTTATGTGTAGAGGTACAATGTTCAATATTTTTGAGAAGGATTTTTGTTACATAGTTGCCTTTTCTCAAGGAGCTGTTTTCTATTTCTGCCAAGTATCCAAAAAGAAAAAAAGATTTTCACAGCAGGAAACATGTAATCTTCCTGAGTAAATGGAATCATGCCTTCTTATTTTCATTTTGTATGCAAACTTTGATGCATGCTTGTTTTCTTGTTCTTTGCATGTTCAAGAACAGTATGTTAACCGCCATGTCCCTGTAGGGAACACAGTGGTGAATGGTGCTCTGAGATGTGGCATGATTATATGAATCATCATTCTGATCACGAGTGCTGTTTATCGGCAGTATATAAACAGATAAAAAGGTACCTCTTGCACCAAATAATTTTTAGTTGAGAGATAAGGAAGGGAACAAAGAGCTTCAGATGGAAATATGGACATATGGGAAAGACTCTCGAGGAGGTGAGGATGATTGGTGTCAGATTATTCCCTTTTCTCTTCCTGTCTCTTGTCCTAGCTCTCCTGTAGGCTCCCTGGAGCTAGCCTGAGATGTGATAATAAGATAGAAATTAAAAAGCATTAGATATACAAAAAAATTTTCCTAGTAGGTATAGATAAATTAAAATAGCTATTCTTCTATAATGTGCAAAAACTTTAAACCATGCTACCTGCTAACAGCCATTAACACTGAGGGCTCATCTTGTATTTTTCTATTTCAAAATGTATTATTGTATATATATGTGGAAAACACCCCAAACATAGGCTTTGTACATTGTCAGGAACACACCAATCAGTTGCATTTGTTTGCTTTGAACAGGGACATCCATCTCTGGTGAAAGCCTTGTCTCAAGTGTATGAGAGAGTTTGTGGAAGAAAGATCGATCCTCTTACAGATATTCTGGTGACCGTGGGAGCTTATGGATCTCTCTTTAGTGCAATACAGGGATTAATTGAAGAGGGAGATGAAGTAAGTTTTTATTTGAAATATTCACGTATACTCACTGAAATGAGAATTCGCCTGATTTTTATTCATCCAATTTTAAATATAAGTTAATGTTAGGGCTTCTTTCTGATCTCCATTAATTTGGTTTGTTACAGTTGCACATCTGACTTACGGTTTCAGAAGCTGTGAGCAGGAGACTATCATTTGGATGTCTTCCTATCATTCACCAACTTGCAAACCCCTTTCTTTCACACTTATGTATGTACCTTACAGGTACATACGTATGTACCTTACGGGTACTTATGGTACCTGTAACGGCTTCTGTATCACTGTTACTTTTAGGTGAGACAATACACACTGATTTCTTATTTGAGAAAACTTGTGTGGTGTTGTCTGCAATGGAGGACTTAGGGTGGAGCAAAGTATTGTTTGTATTTGAATTACCATTGTATATCAAGTTCTGTTCTAGACCATTTCGTGATAGCAGAAAAGTCCTTTAAAGAAAGGTTGTTAGTTTACTGTACTAGCTGTGATGATTCATCCCTTCACTACTGATGCCTGCCTTTTTGACAATGATATTAAAGTCATTTTGGGGGGATATTTGTATTTGTAGTGGACAAGAACTTTTTGTGATGCATTTTGCTTTCAGTGTTTTGTTGGTTTTAGTTGTATTCTCATCTGTATCTCTTCTTCCTTTTCTGTTACTCTGATGTTCACTTTTTTTTTTTCTGATGGTTCTCTGCTATTAGCCTTTGGTGTTGTTTGGTTTGTTTGGTTTTCCTGTTATAGAGCCTCTACACGATTTTCCTTTAATTTGTTCTCTTTTGCTAACTTGAAAACTTTCTTCTGGTAAAATTTGAGGACTTAAGATGTTCTGAGATTTCTAGATACTTGGAAACCCTGGAATTTCATGGATGGAATTAGGGCAGCTGTGCTGTGGTTCAACAATTTGCTTTTTATCTCAACAAATATGTTCAACAATTTGCTGTTATTATCTTTGCATCTTTGCCTTGCACATTCCTAATATTATATCTTAATAGTTGCAATGTACAACTGTGGAAGAACAGCTTGTGTGTGTTGTCAGTAATGAGTAGTGCTTATCATACTTAGACAGGGCATTGTTACATGATGCTTTAAAGGGAGGGATGTTCTGCAATCTTGGATCATGGTTGAGTGCCAGAAACATTATCAACTTATACAACCAATAAATCTGGAAATATGATGGTATCATGCATGGTAAATTCTGTTTCTGATGCTGATGACTGTAATTTCAGGTAATAATAATAGAGCCGTTTTATGACTGTTATGAACCAATGGTAAAGATGGCGGGTGCAAAGCCTGTTTTTATCCCACTGAGATATGTGAGTAGCTTTTTAAAAACTATTTATTATCCATACTTAATACAGTTTGCTGAACTCCTCCTAGGTGATGCTCTTTTGTATAGTTTTTCATAATATCCAATTATATAAAAATGAGATAGATCATTCAGTGTAAGTCTGAGACGATGATAATCCAAAGCAGATAGAACATTTTATTAGTGTTGGAGAAGGTGGGACAATGTTTCTCATTTACTTCATTGTCTGCGTTCTCAAAGCTCATCCAGAATTCCATTTTTGGATGTCATCAGTGCAAATAAGGGAAGGGGGGGATCATATATCGGTGCAATTTTTGTATCTGCAGCTTTTCAGAAGATTGTTACTGATCCCTTCAGCAACTCCTACAATGACAGATTATAATTTTGTTTTTAAAATCTGCTTATGAAATAAGGAGTGAGCATGCAGTAGACTTATTTGCTATACATGCAAGAATTACTGTTTCCTTTATTGGTAAAAAGGAGTAATTTTGGTATGGGTTAATTTTCAAATTGGTACTGCTCGCATTATGCTTGCAGCTTGCAAAGATTATTCTGGATGCAAAATGTTGATCCTGTTACCATTGCCTTGGGTGACTGGCAGGCTTTCATGGCGAGGGCTGAGAGGCTCTTTAGGCAGGACTGTTGCATGAACACCATGAAATCAAAACCACCCACAGTAACAGAACTTCCAGGACTGCAGGCAGAGCAGGTTAGACTCTTCCTCTGGATGCCTTCCTTTTAAGGATGTTTTGAATGACAGGGTTCCTCCAAGTATTTTCTGTTTCAGACCCTTGTTTTTTTTTTCCAGCCCCAAACTTCTGTTGTCCTGGTGTAATACCATAGCAACTCCAGAGATCAGTGGTGCAGATTTTTAACTGTTGGGCTATTTTCATATAGACAAGGATGCAGAAAAGACCTTGAATGTCTCCAGTGGTGATCGATCTTTCCATCCAAGCATGCACGTACTTGTTCTAGTGTCTGGGAAGGCTGTAAACTCTCCTGTGATGTGACTGGCCTTCCTGCATTACACACTGTTGTAATCGACATGTGTGTAACCGGATCCTGGCAACCAGTTCCTAGGGAGGCTTTATGACAGCCACTGGCCAGAGAGGACAGCCACTGTAGTAATAGTTTACCTTGCTCTTAGCCTCCCTGTCTGTTCCTAGAAGTGCCGTCTCCTGAAGAGGGCAGGACTGATCGGATAGATCGTCAAACACGCTTATGAAAGTGTCGGAGGGTGATAAGTTTGTCATCTCCGTTCAGGCTGTAACGTGTTGTATTCAAGTAATGCATACATTTTTTGTGGTTTTTTTTTTTTTTTAGAAAAATGATGGAAATGCTGCATCT
>NW_010390405.1:0-10963 GCF_000710305.1 Buceros rhinoceros silvestris | reverse complement strand
TGAACTTGCAAATAAATTTAATTCCAAAACAAAAGCAATTATTCTGAATACTCCGCACAACCCTATAGGCAAGGTAAGAGTCTCGCTTTAACACTACTGTAATTTCAGAGTATGCCTTAAATACTATGATTAATGCATTGTCCCTTACTTTCTTGTATGCCAGGTGTTTACTAGAGGAGAGCTCCAAGTAATAGCTGATCTCTGTATTAAACATGATACCCTGTGCATCAGCGATGAGGTGTATGAATGGCTGGTATATAAAGGAAATAAACACATTAAAATAGGTACTGATTTTTTGTGGCATCTTAGAAGTGGTTGTGGAATGATGTTGTAAACTTGCCTCTCAAAGATAACGGTTGCTGGAAGGAGCTCAAACTTCAAGCTTTGACTGTTTTAGACTCGAAGGAGGAGAGCCCCTCCCTTTTCTGAAAAGTATTTTAAAGAATAATTTCCCATTAGAATTTGCAGAAGTTCTTAAGTGAGTTTGGAACAGGTATCAATAGAAACCAGGGAGACCGATGCTCATAAATCAGTTATAGTAGCTGAATAAGGATGGGATAGTTAGATTTTGTGGCTAATTGAGCTACAATTATTTTTGCTCCACTACTTACGAAGTATAAAGGTTAGTGTGGAGATAGTACATGAACACTGTTCCTTCACATGGGAGAGACAGTGTTAAATAATGGACATTGAATTAAACTGAGTTGCTGCGTGGGCAGTGTGAAAGCATGCCCAAGTCTCAACGAGCTGAGTGCCATCCCAGGTAACAGGCTTGTTATATGTGTCTCAGACTTAAGGGTGTGTCAATTTATCTATTTCTGTTGAAAATGAAAAGTTAAAGGGTCCAAAGAGAGCTCCTCTGAAGCAGCATACGGAAAAAAATTTGCAAACTGCAGGAAGAGACGTTTGCTTTGTCATTTGCTTTGAAGGAAAGAAAGGATTTTGGTCTCCTAGCAGATACAAAGACAGAGACAGGCCACCATGCATCCCTTAATCCTTGTAGACATCCTTAGCGAGTTGCTATTGTCAGACTGTCCCAGCCCTGCTCACATTATTTACTCACTCTGCTAGTTTTCTGATTCTTATGGAGTTTGTTCCTGGTTAGAAGTCTTAACAGTTCTTTTCTTTTTTGATGTGTAAGACGTCTGAACTGAACAATTCTATTAAAATTGCTTGCAGTGCCTGAGCTAATGTTGTATGTGGTGCTGTTTATTATCGGGTATCAGAAAAATGCTGTCTTGAGATGAATGGATAGTCCCTTCTCAGATCCTATCTTTCTTATGAATAATTATGCATTTTAGCTGAGAATAACTAACATGAGAGGCACAATTTGTGGAAACTACATTTTCTCCCTCTTCTTCTATTAATCCTTACCTTCCTTTTATGCCAAAAAGCATTGGCCCATATATTCTTTCTCACTTGTTACAGTTGCTGTAATTTGAGAATATTCTCATTGCTTGCTTAATATGCCGCAGTGATATATCAACATACAGCTCTGAGCTAGGGGCAATACAGTTTTTCTGACTACATGCAATATACAAGTGCACCTGTTCCAAATTGATTTTATTTTATATACAGCTACGCTGCCAGGTATGTGGGAAAGAACAATAACTATAGGAAGTGCTGGAAAAACCTATAGTGTAACTGGCTGGAAGGTAAGAAGAATCAATATAAGAGTTCAATTTTATAAATAATGGAAGGCTTTTATTATGCTAAAGAAGTTTGCTTTTATGACCTGTCTCTTGAAAGCTTCTGGCAAATCTCTATGTCACCAAAAAATGAAGATAGCATTCAGTTGGAGCAATTTTCTGTCTTGAACACGGGCATTCTTATTCTCTTCTTGTCTCTTAATAACCTCTGGTGCAGAAACAATACTAAAAAAATAAACACAGTGTTATTTGTTCAAAACCAATTATTGGTGAAAACATAGGTATTATCATATTCTAACTGTCTGGTTTTGTGATGATATTTTCAGATCATGATAATAGTATGTTTTGGAATGCCTTATGTCTGTAAAATATTTAATGATAATATTTTGCCTGACTTTAAAATACATACCAGAAAGTAAACAAATATGTAAACATTTGGCAACTAAATTCTTCTTCATCACCTGTGTTCAAACTGAACTATAACATAATGAACTTTTGGTTTATGCTCAAACCACCTTTGACACAGGAGCTTATGAGATTGAAAGATTCTAAAACAATTAGGAATAAAATTCCTGATAAATAGTCAGCTTGATTTCTAGTGCTTGTTATATGAAGAGTTAAAAGTTTGCTTAGTACCCTTTGAGAGATAGGGATAAGTGAAACTATAACTATTGTCTCAAATCTAGAATTTTTTAATGGCATCATTCAGCAAACTTTGTGTAAACCAGCTCTTAATTCTTTATCAAAACAAATTCACTACCAGTTCTTCAAATGGAAAAACATGAGACGTTGGCAATTTAAATTCTTTGTTATTTTTTAGTAATGCTACTGCTGTAAGTATAACATATGCATGCTTTCTTCCCTTAGCTTGGCTGGTCTATTGGCCCCCAGAACCTGATTAAGCATTTGCAAGTTGTTCACCAAAATACACTGTATACTTGCCCAACTCCATTACAGGTAGGTACAGATGGGGCAGAGGAGGTTACTTTCTAATGTAGCAAAACTGTAGGCCTCACTGTACTAAAACAATAATCAACACCAATGAATTTTTAGTTGTCAAAATATGTATTTGGGGTGCAAGAAGAGGAGACAAATTTGATCAGCTCACCAGACATCCCCCTCAAAAACCAATTAAATCAGTCTTGCAGATTCTTTATTCTTTCACCTATAAACTGCTGCTTCTTGCATAAAACGTGACAAATCTTTGTGGTTTCCTAGCAAATACAATAAAAGTCGTTGCAATGAGGTCTTGTTTTACTAAGCATTATCTTTGTCTACTAGTCTCTCATATTCTGTGATACGTTTTTATCAATAATTTAAACTTAGCTTCAATCCAGATTGTAAATCCTTGTGTCAAGGACTGTAACTGCTGTTACGTGATTAGCGCCTAGCAAATGATTGGGTGCTTTGGGTGTTGCCACAGCGCAAAGCAACAAACAAATTACACACTTAGTCGTAGCTTCTGTAATTTGTATTTGATGATTTGCTTAATGAGGGCCAGAATCGAAGAAAAATCCATGGGATTTCAGTAGGAAGTGTGTGAGTTCACTCAGTGTCCATGAGTTCTTTGAACATTAATTGTGTTTCCAGGAGGCTTTGGCACAAGCATTTTGGTTAGACTATAAACGCATGGATGAACCAGACTGCTATTTTTACTCGCTGTCTCGAGAGCTGGAAAGCAAACGTGATCGGATGGCTCAACTACTTCAAGAAGCTGGACTAAAGCCTGTCATTCCAGATGGAGGATACTTTATGATTGTTGATGTTTCTACATTAAGTTAGTATAAAGTTTATTAAAAGGGGTGTGGAAAGCAAATACTAGAGTTAACCGGAAAATGCAACTTTCATTTTAAACTATAATCTCATTTCATGTTTGCATAACATTGTCAGAAGTAGTAACTGGGACTGAACATTTCTGTTTGACCTTAGTCTGGAATGTAGATTTTATAAGCTTTAGGAAAGTCTTTGTCTGTGATCTTAACTACTGTCCATGTTTTGCAAAGCTTTGGGGAAGTTTTAGGGGGAGGATAAAGGAGGTGGATAAAATATCAAAAGATCTATGATTATGAAAAAGTTTGAGAGCCAAGCACCTGCCATATTATCCTGAGGTTGTACCATTTGTACTTACCACCCCCTCCCCTTTATTTTTTGTTTTTCTTATTCTGAAGTAATACATTGAAGTCTCTTTGAGACATTCTGATTTCTAAACATCATAACATGCCACCAAAATTTACAAAGCCTTTTGGAAATTCAGGTTGTAACTCTGGAGGAAGAATTCCCACAGGCGTACATTTTCTAGTTCCATATTTTTCACTAACTGGTCCTAATGATACTTGTCATTCAAGCAGCTGGTGACAGAAAGTTTTAGATACCCCAGTTTCACAGATGAGAAGACAGCAGTTGCAGTGATTATTGCTGTCCATGCAATAAATACGCTCGTCAGTACGCTCCACAGTCCTGATCCGTCACTAACCCAGACTTGAGGACTTCTTGGAGTGCTGCCTGGCTTTCTTACAAGCTACATGTCTGAATTTGCTTTGAATGGAAAGCAGGTGTTGGTGTATTTTTCTAGCAGAAATTAGAACTATGAAAATATGCTACTCTCTCTGGGAAACTTAGCAGCCGAAACCCAGCTGCAGTACTATCGTGTGGGAAATACTATCTCTACTAGCCTTGTTTTGTTAGCTCTAACCAAAATACCCACCATGTGGAAACTAACCCCTTTTAACCAATTATAGTGCTTTAAGAGATGTGTGCTGTCTGTGTAACAGAGATATTATCCAATCACCATGTAGCTAGTCGAGTGGACAAGAGTCTATAAATTGGGATGTAATGTAAACAATAAACGGGTCTTGCTACACACCGTATTGGCGTTTGAGCGATGTGTCCCAGCTCCGGATACGAGCTCCGTTTCGTGTCGTGACATTTCTGCTAGAAAAACACACCAACAGCAGGTGCTCAGATCCAAATGGAGAGGTTCGATCTGTTGGCCTATTTTAATTGTTATGGCAATTTTTAGTTATATTTTAAACCAGAAAGCTATGGCTTTGTTCTTAAGCATTAACTATAATAACGTGGTGTTAATGAATGCCCTCCCAATGGAGTCTAGGAAATCTTACAACATGTTCGTTTTAATTTTTTTAGATGTGGATCTTTCTGATGTAGATGAGAAACAACCTTATGATTATAAATTTGTCAAATGGATGATAACGTCTAAGGTAAGGTGTCTTAGTCATACTCTAGTTTTAGAAATGCTTTTCCACTGAAAAGAAGAGCAGTGCAACTGCACTTATGAAATAATGCAGTAGAGATATTCCATTCAAAATATTATTTGGTGTTTATAGTAACTGCTGATAATGATGTGACTAAAATACTGCTAAATATGCTGAAAATGTACCCTGCAGCTTTGTGTTGCGTTCCAGCACTTTTCTTTCAACATGCTTAAATGTGAGTTGTACAAAAGAACCTTTGAAATGTTTTGCCTAGGAAAGGTAATTTGAATTTAGTTAAGCCTGGCTAGAGCATAGAAATCTGAACGTTGTTTTCCCCTCACATCTTGGGAGGGAGAGCTCTAGAAATGGAAGCATGCTTAAAACAAATTTTTGTATACATATATATATTAAGCAAATAATATTTCTGTTTCATGTTTCAGAAGCTATCAGCAATTCCTCTTTCAGCATTCTGTAGTTCTGAGATGAAAAGACAATTTGAAAAATACATACGTTTTTGCTTCATTAAGGTAAATTTGTGTCTTGGGAAGACTTCTAAAAATCAATTCAGTACAGAAATCTGCAAGAAACTGATGGTTACATTTTGCCCACAATCTCCTAAGTTGGATTGTTCTAGGAACAGAAATTTAGCTGGTGTAAAATTCAGCACAAAGTAACTTCAGCTGTCTTTTAAACCATTTAAACCATAAATATGGGTGGTACATAAATGTTAAGAAGGCCAACTGGCAGAAAACAACTGGGTGGGTAGGCCTTTTTTAGCTTAATCTCTTATTTTTAAAAGCATTCTTGGCCAGTTGTGACAGTGAAAATGAATGACACGGGTAGACTCTCACTTACAGTGGATTCAGAAAATAAATATGTATCACAGTGGTGTACCTCATTCAGTTTCCAGTAACAAAACCAGTGGTCACCTTCAAGTTTAGCTCATTTGCCTGGAAATACATTGGGTTTCACATGAGCTCCAAATTACAGAAGGAAACAAAGACACAGGAAGTTCTCTCACGTTTTTTGTGAATTGGTTGACTTCTGTCATTTTGTGAGCCCCTTATTTTCCTATATTCTTCCTGCTGTTGAAGCTGTTCTTGAAAAGACTGAAAGACTTCGGGGACAGGTACATAAGGCTGCAGCCCTACCATGTTTCCCCATTGTTCTGTAACAGAGTCAGCGTACTGGAACATGTGCAACCCCTTAACTGTTCTAGTATAAGGACTGGAGCCTTGTAATGAGGGAGAGTTTCTGCTTGTGTTACTTGGCTCTTTGGGTGAGGTGTAAAGACTACGATGTAAACTGAGCCACTGACAATGGGGATGAAACTTGCTGATTGTCAGTGTGGCTTGCCCAGGATGAACAACACTAATCATGTGGAGTTAAAGACTACTTGTATGACTCACTGGGTTGTAGCCAAGCCACACAACTGGCCCATGGGTAGATTACCCATATTTAGAGGGATTATGTTTAAGGAGTTCACGGCATAACTTGGTTGCATGGAGATTTTAAAATCTCAACTGCACATATAAAGATTACTGGAGACACGCTAGCATAGTTTCCTATAGAGCTGCCAAGTACATCACTGCATAAATGGCAGGCATTTGTATAAGAGATACTGATTTCTTTAAATTCAACAGTATGAATGCTGAGAAAATATGTTATATTTTAAACATACTAATAAATATTTGCAAGGAATAGGCATTGAATTCTTTGCGTAGTCTAGATTTGTAGCTATAGCTATTAGTGAAAACTGGCTGACGGATATTTACAGGATGCGAGTGAAGCTACCAAATATCGATTTGGGATGGTAGAATCATGACTGCTACTCTCTTTTCAAGAAGTAATAATGATATTCCTTGTTTTGCAGAAAGACAGCACGCTAGATGCAGCTGAAGTGATCCTCAAGAACTGGAATAAACAGACAGCCTGATTTTTCTTATTAACTCTCCTATCTGGTATAATTACCTAATAGTAGGATTTACTGCAAATTTAAGAATAAATTAATTAATGCAGTACAGAATTAAGGTGACATTGTAAATAACTTTGTGCTGTCACCTGTTGAGTTGAAACAATGATTTACTGAAATGTGTAATGCAACTCAGAGGTTATTTTCAGTCTTTTCAAAATCATTTACTTTTTTCCTAAAAAATCCCCATGGGTTTCACTTCTTTTACTGAAAGACAGAAGTTTGTAGGACTCTGTGTAAAATAAAGAGATTATATAGGGGTCTTAAAACTTACAAGAAAAAAAGTGAGAGGTGTTTTTGGTATGAGGTAGTATAGGAACTAGGGGCGAGTCGTAAGCATTGTAGTTTGTGAAAACCAAGAGCCAGCAGTGGAGGAAAATTGAGATATGCATCACGTTAGATAATTGCGGTGACTTTCTACGTACATACTTAGCTACCCTCTCCGTGCACAAATTGCATCAGTTTATTTAAAATGATTGAGTTAAGTCAATACACAGTTTATACTCTAGGCAAGAGTGAAAAGTGCTAAGTTACATACTTACTATTTGATTTTTCCACAGAAGTTGTGTGTGCTGTTCTGGAAGCATTCAATCCTCAACAAGAGTGGCATCTGGAATAGGAATTCTGGTTTCTCATGTGTACTTATTTATTACATGGATGAATTCACAAATCAAAATAGAAGACTTTACTCCAGAGGCTCCTTTACAATCAGATGTTCAGTGACATAATTAGTCCTATCATCCTTTTTCTTACCATTTCGCAACACTGGTAACTTCACACCAAGCTCTTTAGATCTAGGAGGGCCATGGAGATGGGCCTAATACTGTCTTATGAAACTCAATTAATTTTGTTTCAATCTCAGTTGATAAAGAATGGTTCAAAATGGTATTCAGGGCTGAAGACAAAATTAAGGAAACTGTAGCAAAATAATCTTTCCATTGTTATGTTTGACTGTTTTTAAAATATGCTGATAACTCACTTGCTAAAGCACCAAATTTGAGGTAGGACACAGAGGTGGCCAGCCTTTACATTGTGTGCAGGTGCAGAGCCTTACTCAAGTGTGCTAGTTTTGGCTGAGATAGAGTTAATTTGCTTCATAGCAGCTGGTGTGGGGCTGTGTCTTGGATTTGTGCTGAAAACAGTGAGATAACACACAGGTTTTAGTTACTGCTGAGGCCTTTTCAAGGCCTTTTCTGCCCCTCCGACTGCTCTGCCTGCTGGTGTGCCGAAAGCAGGGAGGGGCCACTGTTGGGACAGCTGACCCTGACCGACCACAGGGATATTCCATACTGCACAACATCGTGCTCAGCAGTAAAACTAAGGGGAAGGTTGATGGTCATTGCTTGGTGACTGGGTAGCCATGGGTCACTTGCTGGTGAGCCATTGCTTTCATTTGCTTCATTTGTCTTTTGGGGGTTTTAGTTTCCTCTCTCTGATTATTTTTTCCCTCTTCTTACAGTTTTTTAAATTATTATTTCTTTTTGATTATTAAACTGTTTTTATCTCAACCCGTGAGTTTTTTCTTACTTTTACCCTTCCAGTTCTTCCTCCCATCTCACCAGGCAGGGGAAGTGAGCAAGCAGCTGTGTGGTGCTTAGTTGCTGGCTATGGCTAAACCACAACCCTCATGTTACAGGATCCATTCTGTTAGACCTGAGTAGTTTAAATTTCTTTTCCTGTTTTGTCCAGGTGCTGTAATGTGGTAATCTTTTTGTTTCATCAAAGTCACAAGGATGTTTCATAAGATGCAGCACAGAGATTAATATACCAAGCATAATTCAGCTGCTCTGGCTCTGTATGTTTCCTTCATTTGCTGCTTTGAGGCATTTGACATCTGCTATTTTAACAAAAAGACTGTTGGCTAAATCAGCAAACTGTTACAAAGGACCTTCAGACATACAAGTAAGAACCAGTGACTTGTTTTCATTAGTGTACTATTCATTGTGCTTGCAAAGGCATCTGAATATCCCATTGCATTACTGTTGAAATGATGCAAAGCAAGAACTGCAATTTAATTACACATTTTTGTTACTGACAGTAACTAGCATGAGATACTTTGGGTGAAATTTTAAGAAACTCCAGAATGACCACTTAACTAAGTTTTTAAAATAGGATTATTGTTGTAACTGCACTGAAAGAACAGATACAGCTGGGGACGGCTGGGTGAACTTCCTGTTGTTGACAGGGACTGTCAGTAGTGGTATTCCCATCTGTCACATCAACTCTCTTTTTTCCTGCTGCTTGTGGACAAAGTGCTTGAAAAATTGCTACAGACAGGGAATAAAGAAATGCTGAGATATGATCTATCATATTTTTTGCAACGTACCTGAAAATTATTTTTTTTCTGTGGTGGAAATGAAACTCTTCCAATTCCAGTTCATGAGGGTCAGGAGGGACCTGCTGTTAGCAGTGACTGCCAGAAGATCTTTTTCATAGAACAGATTATATGAGAAGCCAGGACAGACCTGGAAAGCTTGATGGGACTGACAGTGCTGATGGGGCACATCCGTTGCAGACACTGCTACATACACATTTCATAGGTTGTGGGGAAACGTGCTATATTCGCATTGACAGTTACAGCGATATTTTTTTTATTACTATTTCATCCTTTGGGTTTATTGAGCTTTTGAGAAAAAGGTCATTGCGAATAGAAAAAGAGAAGCTTTAAATTTGTATCTTAGTATCTGTATCTATCTTTTAGGCTGGGTATCAGCAAAAATTTCTTTACCGAAAGGTTTGTAAAGCATTGGAACAGGCTGCCCAGAGAAGTGGTGGAGTCACCACCCGTGGTGGTATTTAAAAGACACATAGATGTGCTGCTGAGGACCATGGCTTAGGTCTCTTCTCACCAAAACAATTCTGTGACAGTTCAGCTTCCCTTTACTCTAAAAGGTGTGTGTGTATATATATATTTAAATCTAAATAATGTGTTGGCAAGTTTAAACAAGCTCATTTTCAACCAGCACACAACCAGCATTTCAGTCAGCAAAATTGTAGTAATCGTGTGATAATGAATTGGAGTCAATATTAGCAAGTATTAAGAGCAATTTTCAAGCCCGCTGAATTTCCTCCTTTGAACTAGCATATTGGACAATATTCTTGTTATATAGAACCATGGTCTTAAGTGGTGTGACCAGTCCTTTGTATCTGATTTAATAGACAGCCAATTTACAACTGTTAGAGACTTCAGTACTGATCACTTTAAAGCGATGGGATGGCATTTTCCAAACTTTGCAGACCCTCCTGCCCTGTTCATCCCTTTCTCTATCAGTGATGAGAGGCTCATACCAAAGGAATAGGTTTTTTTTTTCCCCCCACTCTTTTACAGCATGGGCTTGAAAAACCTGTTATTGCTGCTCATTTTACCAACTAGTTTTGCATATGGATAATCTCCTGGAGAATTAAAGTCTGGACTGGAGTCCAGTACTGGAGAGCTTTGGTTTTGCAACAGTTCCTGTGGGTTTCTCTGATGTGTACTGCCAAAGTAGGTGTGAGGGAGAGTGACAGAAGAGGAGCAGATCATGTCATGCAGGAATGTTGAGGGTAACATGAGAAACCAACAGGCATGTGTGTGAGGGTGTCTGCGAGTCAGGCAGAGCGTCTGTGCATGGCCTGTTTGCCAGGGGCTTCCAAGACTTACAGCTGGGCTGCCGACTGCCTGTGGGCCCTGCAGAAGGGCCAGGTTTTTCTCATGGTCACGCTGGCCGGTAGCAAACGAGAACAGCTGTAGCAGATGATGCCGGTAAGGAGGAACTAAACTTTTCTTCCTCTTTCTGGGAGCTGGTCTCTGCTTGGCCTTGGTTCCAGGGCCAAGAACATGTTGTGCCCCAGATGCTTGTGTGGAAACTCCAGCAGCTTTGCTTAAACTCGTTTTCTGTGGAATTTTCCTGAACAGGTGGAGTTTGCACAGAAGCAGTTGAACGGGAGGCAGCTCTGCTTTGGCGCAGCAGTGGCAGCGTGGTGACAGCAGGCTGGCAGCGCCCGTTTCTGCAGCAAGGGCTGTCGGCAGGATGTGGCTGTGCTCCTCAAGCTCCTCCCCGGGTGCCGGCTCGCAGCTTGCGAAGGGGGGAGGTTCCAGCTCAGCCTCCCCCGGTGCCGCCGTTTGAAGTGAGGGGGGCTCTCCGAGCCCA
>NW_010390404.1:8866-9877 GCF_000710305.1 Buceros rhinoceros silvestris | reverse complement strand
GAGACGAGGCTGTCAGCGTCCCCACCCTGCCCTGCCCCCTATCTGGTGACTCCCTGATTTCTCAG
This sequence comes from Buceros rhinoceros silvestris, assembly GCF_000710305.1. NCBI lineage: Eukaryota > Metazoa > Chordata > Aves > Bucerotiformes > Bucerotidae > Buceros > Buceros rhinoceros. The sequence continues at coordinate 9,812 of NW_010390404.1, read as the reverse complement.
CCTGCTCCTCTTGCCCTGAGTCACCCCAAGCTGCTGCGACTTGGAGGGGGCATGAGGCGAGTTCTGTTGCAGAGCAAGCGGGGAAGAGACAGAGGGAGCAGGGGAGGCCGGGGATGATGCTGGGCCTGGCAAGGCTGAGAGGAGAGAGGGAAGCAGGTCTCGGAGACACCCATCAAATGCCCCTGCCTCCTTAGGGCTCTTCTGGGGCCCTGGGAGGGGTCTCACTGCAAACGTGCTTTGGCAACAAGTTTTTCCTAATCTGTTTTTTACAGCTGAGCTGGAAGTGAGGCCTCCTCCAGACATCATCTGGTACCTTTGGGCTGCCTGAGCCTGAGACACCACTTGCTTCCCCCAGGGACCATCCCTTAGCTGTGATGAGAGAACTGCTGCCAGCAGCCACTCATAGCGGAGGCAAGCAGAACCTCTCTGAGCTAGCCACAGCCCTGACTTCACCCTGCTGCCCTCTCCAAGGGCTCCCCTGTGGGAGGGTGAAACCAAGTTCTCCACAGGGACTGCTCTGCGCTGTCACCCTGTCTTCTCTGACGGAACATTTGGGGGCCCTGATCCTTCCTCATGGTACACAGTGCCTGGCCCCATGTAGGGTCAGCAGCCTTCCTCCAGCGAAGTCTTCCTCCAGTCCCACCATGCTGCTGGGAGGAGCCCATGTGCCCCCTCCCTTCTTCCTCCTGTTCAGCATTTCCCTGTCTCCATTGAAGAGCAGAAAAGCACATCCCAGCTCTTGGCTACCACCTCAGTAAGGCCAAGACCTTCTCAAGGGTTGGCGAGAGTGGGGAGAGGAGACATCAGCCCACATCCTCCAGCCCAGGTCTGCCCCGATGCCCCAAGGGACCCCAAGGAGCAGGTGGGCTCCTGCCCCAGCCTCCCTGAAATCTGGCAGCTCCCAGGAAAGGAGCGGCCCCGCCAGCTGAGGGGAGAGAGAGCAGAG
>NW_010390404.1:8260-8808 GCF_000710305.1 Buceros rhinoceros silvestris | reverse complement strand
GGCCCAGCCAGCTGAGGGGAGAGAGAGCAGAGGGTGAGCCCTGCTGCAGGGGAAGGCACAGGAGCAGGGGGAGATGCAGGCAGGAGCATGTGGATCCATGGGGTGAACCCCAGTCCCACTGAGCTACCTGTGCAGCCTGGGCTGTGCCACCATGGCAGAGAGCAATTCACAGCAGTTGCTCCCCACTCCTTCCTCTCCTTCAGACACCATGAGCCTCTTCCTACCCCCATGCCGTTTCCCTGCCCATCCCTGCCTGCTTGCTTGCTGTCTAGTGCTGCTGAGGCCGCGTGTAGCTGAGGTCTGGCTGCGCCCAGCTCCCTGGGCTTGCTGGTGAGTGCCAGGGCAGGCGCAGAGCCCAGCTGGCAGAGCACAGATGCATCTCGAGTCTCATTTTTTTGTGAACGTTTGTAGTTGTTTCCACAGCTTGTCATAAAAGAAATTCTGTTAAGGCGGGGGGGGGGGAAAGAACCCTATGAAAAGCAACAACGAAAAAGCCTGTCCTCCAGGAGTGTTCCTCTGTCTGCACAATAAAGCCCCAGGTTGTATGT
>NW_010390404.1:6997-7569 GCF_000710305.1 Buceros rhinoceros silvestris | reverse complement strand
CCTCCATCCTCTCCCTGTCCCTATCCTCCCCACTCCATCCCAGAGGTCCAGCTCGGGACCAGGGGTGACCACCACGACACCAAGGGGGCAAAGTGGGATAGGTACAAGCGGGCACCCAGGGCCAGTCCGGGCCCAGCCATCCTCTGGGGAGGGAATTCCCCTGGGCTGAGAGTGCGTGTGGGAGCAGGGTTAGGTGAGCGCGTGTGTCCTGAAGCCCCTGGCCCCTGTCATGGCAGGGTCCTTCCTGCACACTGGCTCAGGCATACTGCCTGTGGGGCTGCCAAGGGCCCCTGCATCCTTTAGAGCAGCTGGAACAGCCATGCACTGCTTCCTGCCCAGTGTCAAGATGCCACCCTGGGAGCCGGGCACTCTCAGGTTTGGGAGCAGAGCGCTGCCACCACCCCCTAACAGCACTGGTGACCCCAGAGATGCTTCCCGGAGTGACACCCAGACGCATCCCTCATGTGGCCCTCCCTGTTTAAGGGCTGGAACCACGCAGGAGGGAGGAAAATGCCACCATAATTGCATCCCTCCTAATTATCCTCGGCAGGTGCTCAGTGAGTCACGGCTGG
>NW_010390404.1:6557-6856 GCF_000710305.1 Buceros rhinoceros silvestris | reverse complement strand
CTTCCCTGGTGCTGGCAGTCCACGAGGCCGAGCCGCCCTGGGCAGGTCAGGCGTCTGGGAGCTGTACTGGCTGGGTGCCCTGGTGTCCCCATGAGGTCACAAGGGCTGGGTGCTCCTGTGCCCACACTGCCACACCAGCTGACGTATGGCCACCTCTGCTGCAGGCTTAGGGGCCTCTTCTCCCTACGGCTTGCCCCAAGGGGGGCAAAACCCAGACCACCACTGGCCCCCCAAGCCTCTGCAGTCTCTCCTCCCAGCACCCCTTTGCTGTGGGACACCAGCCCCTTTGGGTTCACGTC
>NW_010390404.1:2863-6529 GCF_000710305.1 Buceros rhinoceros silvestris | reverse complement strand
CCCCCGGGGGGCAAAAACCCCAGCCCACCCCTGGCCCCCCAAGCCTCTGCAGTCTCTCCTCCCAGCACCCCTTTGCTGTGGGCCACCAGCCCCTTTGGGTTCACGTCCCCTTTAAGCCTCCCCAGAGCTGGAATGCGAGAGGAGCATTTCAGTGCCCTGTGAGGTCAGATAAAGACACTATATTTATCTAGCTGGTAACCTGAGCCATGAATTTCTGCAGTGGCGTTTTTACGCAGCCCCACAACCCTCCTGCTCGGCCCCCTCCGTCCATTGCATCCGCTCCCTGCAAGGGGAGGTAGAGGAAGCTGAGGTAGAGGAGCTACCGTAGAGGTAGAGGTAGAGGAGCCGAGCTGTGGAGGGGCCTGTCCCCTGCAAAGGGCTCGGGTGCTGCTGGCCCCTCTGCATCGCTCACTCTCCTCCAGCCCCAAGGGAAGCACACGAGGAGGCAGGATCAGCGCCCTGTGCTTGCCCACACAGGCATCGTGACCAGCTGCTTTCCTCCTGATGTGCTGGCCTTGTGCCCCTGAACCAGCCACCAGCTACCCGCCCCACCGACCCCACGCAGGTGAGTAGTGGGGATGCCAGGCCCGGGGAGGGGGCTGTAGCATCAGAGACTCAGAGATGCCAGCAAAACTGACCCCCTTGTCCTTCGGCTGGGTAAAACCACGGGACAAGTCTCTCCATCTCCAGAGAGCAGGTCCAGGGTTCGTGCACAAAGACTTGGCAGCTCTCTGCCAGCAAGCTGCGCTCGCCGGCACCCTCTTCGTCCCCAGCGTGGGCAGAGCTGTGTGCCTAGGCACTTCCCCAGGCTCCCTTTAGTTTTTTCCACCCACAGACCTCAGAGCGATAACATGCCCTGGGTCTTACGTCAAGGTTCCCTGTAGCTTTGGGGTTTTGCTACCTGAGGGGTGGCCCAGGAGCAGTGAGTAGCAGGTTCTGCTGTTGGGTGGGTATGTGACAGCAGCACGGAGTGAGTCCTGGGCAATGACTCCCAGCCAGCACATGTGGTGGGAGCTTGGAGGGTTCTCAGGCCCAGTGGCTAGTAGGGGAAGGGCTCTGGCTGGTCTGGCTCCAGCTACACCTGTGACCTGGGGCAAGGAGTCAGGGTGGTTTCTCCCCAGTGCTGGAGCAGGTCTGGAAAAGTGCTGACAGCAGCGCCGCGGGGTCACTGGGGTCTCCATCTGCGGCCAAGGACACACCTTGGTGACTCAGCAGGGAGCAAACACTGCAGCCCATTCCCCCAGTGCTGCTCGGGGCCACCCTTCCTAGAAGGAAATGCAGACACCCAGAGGAATCCCTTGCCTTGACCCGCTCGGGGAATGGGCAGGAGGCTGTCCAACCCCTCCAGCACTGCCTGGTGGATATGGAGCAGTCAAGCTGCTTCGCACAGGATCCCTGCTTTGCCTGCACCGTTGAGGAGGGGTGGGAGTTCCCACGTAACCTCCAGGCTGGGACATTGTGTCTCAGAGGACAAGGGACACAGCTCCAAGCCTGCGTAAGCGAGAAGCAGCTGTGCTGGAACACCTTGGACGGAGCCAGTGCTGTGTAAGCTGAGCTCCCTCTGGGGCTCCACAGCCACAGAGGGGGACAGCTGCCACCAGGCCACGGGCAGAAGGGCTCAGGCAGAGGACAGAGGCTGGAGAAGGAGCAGGATCTGCTGCTCTGCCCCTTGGGTGAAGGGTTTGCCTCCCAGCTTTGGGCTGAGCTGCCCATCGGAGAGGCTGGAAGCTGGAGGCCAGGGCAGGACTGCCCAGCAGCCCGAGGAGCCCTGCAGTGCCCCAGCTCATGGAGTGCTGATGCTGGCTGTTGCCTGGACACGTAATAGCAGACCGGACATTCCTGTGCCTCAGCTTCCCCTGACACCCCGGGAGGATGATGAGGTTGCAGGAGGCTTGACTCAGCCATGCCAGCCCCAGGGCTTTGCTAGGCAGCAGGAAGGCTCAGCACTATGACGGGCAGGGAGGGGCCAGGCAGGTCAGGAAGTGATGGGAGGAACCAGGGTTTTCCCACACCCTGGCAGCTCCTCTGGCTCCTGGCACACTCTGCTCGCCCGCAGCCCTGGGGTCCGCTTTGATGTGACAGGGGACTCCGCAGCGCAGGCAGTCCTCGCAGATGCAGCAGTCCTTCGTGGTAAGATCTCTCTCCCCACAATGCCATGGGTTAGCTGCTGTGTCTGGGGCAGGTTTTCCCTCCCGGGCTCTGCATCCCTCCATCAGCTCTCCTGCATTCCCAGGGCACATGCTGCCCTGCGGAGAGCTGTCCTGCTGCCAGAGGACACCCGCTGTCCTCCCGCTCCCAAGCCAGGGGCTCTCCTGGGGGCAGAGGCACCTTGCGCACACCCACAGGGAGCTGTTGCCGGTGTTGGCGGTGGCACGGCACAGTGGGAGGGCACGGGCACTTCTGACAGTGGTTGATGGCACAGAATGCTGTCTGGGAGCACAGGCACGGCTGGCAGTGGGTGACAGCATGGGGCTGTCCCAGCACTGAGGTGCCTGTCCCAAGCTCAAATCATCTCTGCTGGACAGAGGGATGGGGAGCAGGGGCAGCCCAGAGAGGGTCCCTGTGCCAGGCTGCTTCATGTCCCAGCAAGACAGGTGCCAGGCATGTGCTCCCTGGAGCCAAGGGGTTCTGTTGCTCTCACTTCACACCTGTAGTGGGTGCCAGTCCCTTGGCCAGGGTCCCATGTCCCTGCGAGAAAAATTCCCCACTGTGCTTGTCAAAACCCGGCTGGCAGGACCATTCCTGGGCCCTCCCAGTGCTGGTGAGGGTGGCCACAGCCTGACCGGGAAGAGACGGGTGTTTTGCAGAGTCCTTGCCTGGGAGCAGATTATTCACCTCTCAGTCTCTGTTCCCAAACAGGTCTGTGCGCTCCACCTTGCTCTTGCTTGTAAACAGCTTCCTCTCCGCTGTGGGATGGTTGTTCCCTGGGCAATAGCAGGGATGCAGCTGGCTGGCCAGAAAGCCGGGTTGCTGGCTAGGAGGCCATCGTGGCCGGATGGTGCTTCTCACCGCTGTCTCCTAAAAGCAGTCCCGGGGCATTTCCACACCGGGGTTAGATGGGCAGGGGCAGCTGGGGGACCTGACACCACAGCCTCCTCTCCCCCTGCTCCAGGATCTGTGGAGGCAAGGGGGCTTGTCCTGGTGATGCATGGCTCCCTTCTGCCACTCCGGTTTCATAAGGATCACTTTCAGCTGCCTGCCATGGAAAATGCAGGGCATGCGCGCTGTGACCACAGCAGGGAGGCTCAGGGTGGCTCCTGTCCCCTGGTGACACTGCCAGATGGGTGCTGCTGCCTCTCCTGGGCAGGAGGTGCCCCTGGGGGCAGGCATGCCCTGGATGCCAAGTCCCCCCCAGGATCAGGCTGCAGGGATGCTGCAGTGGCTCCTCTTGCCAGGATCCAGTGCCCATCCCCACGCCTGGATGCACCCCGCGTGCGCTGTCGGGGCTGCGCGAGGGCTGGGCCAGGCACCGTCTCCGTCACCTCCTGGCTTGGAGCCGGGCCAAAGCCCGCCTGGCTGGGCTGGGAAAAGTCTTTGCATCAGGGTCATCTCCCAGGTGACCAGAGACTCTCAGAGCCACATGAGCCACTGTCCTGCCAGGGAACAGATGCCAGGCACCTGGGGAGCCGAGCGTCAGGACAGAGGAGCTCGGCTGGGGGCCTGCCC
>NW_010390404.1:1276-2776 GCF_000710305.1 Buceros rhinoceros silvestris | reverse complement strand
ACCCGGTGCCAGCCACACCTCCAGGACAGGTAGGGAACCAGCTATCAGTCTGCCATGGGGGTGCCAAGAGTAAACTTCCCTTCGGCTCTGAACAGCCCAGGTGTGCAGAAGCCAGAGACTCCTGGCTCTGGGCTGGCTCCACATCTGCTCTGGGTGCTTTTGTCCCTGTTCCCCATATGCTCCTCTCCTGCCCTGTGCAAGTGTCACAGGGCAGAAACCACCAGCTCCATGGGGACCAAGTGCTGGGCTGTTGCCCACCAGGCTGGCTCTGCCCAGCTGGCAGGGGCACAGCAGCCGCCTCATCAGGTGGACTCCTGTTGGCTTGGATAACCGAGGGGAGGCAAGCAGGGTGCAGCTGCTGCAGGGGCACAGGCAGGCTGCTTGGGTGACCAGGTCACTGCCATGAGGGGATCCCTGGCTGTCCCCATAGTCCCCCAAGGCCTCTGGGTTGTCATGGCTGCACTGAGGTCTTCACCCACCTGGTGCCAAGCAGGAAGCAGGGATGGATGGTGAGGACTCCTGTACTGACTTCCTGACCTTGCCTTAATTTCCTTCTCAGCCAAACTGGGTGCGTGTTCTCAGCGAGCTGGAAATGCCAGCCTCCTGCCTGAATAACCAGGGGAAGGTGCTGGGCTGGGTGGATCCATCCATCCTGCCTACCTCAGCCAGAGCTGGGCCTAACTATCATGACCGTGACCAGGCAACAGCCTCCCATCTGGAGGAGCACTGGGGACTTCCCTCCAGCCCCAAACATGGGGCAGCCATGGGATGAAGTGGCAAGGTTCTGCTGAGACAGAGGTGATGGCTGCAGTCCCTTGGCTTTGGTGACTATGAGTGCCAGGATGCTGGGTGCCTCTGGCTGTGCCTTGGGGCTCCCATCCAAGATATGAGGTGCCCAAAGGCACAAGTGGCAGTGCCAGCCAAGCCCTGCTGTCCCAGGCTCTCCAGGAGTGCTGACGGGTGGCAGGAGCCTTGGCGACAATGCACCCCACAGTCCCCCCTGCACCCTTCATCCTCTGGGTTTCCACTGTTGCCTGCTCACCCCTCCCAGGAAAGGCAGGAGCTGGTGAGCTACTGGGTGGGTGCTGGTGGTGGGCGCTCTGTTGTGCTGACCGTGGCTTGTGGAAGCTGACCCCGGGCTTTTCTCTTGCAGTTGATGTCTCCAGGAGAGCCCACTGAGCCCCAGCCTTCAGCATGTCCCAGCTCTCCTCCACCCTGAAGCGGTACATTGACTCGTCCCGCTATGTTGAGACCACCTACAGCAAGGTGCCCAGCAGCTACAGCTCCTACACCTCCTACGGATCTACCTTGGCCACAACCTATGCAGACAGTGACAAAATCGGCTTCAAGGCCAGCTACCTGCCCTCTCCCCGTTACCACCACACGGGGCTGTCCCCAACTAGTGGCTATGACAGCAGCCGGCTGCCCCTGTATCCCGACTCCAGCATCTGCCTGAGCCCCACGTACATCCGCACCCAGCCCCGGCCAGCCAGTGGCGGG
>NW_010390404.1:526-865 GCF_000710305.1 Buceros rhinoceros silvestris | reverse complement strand
CTGCCCTGCCACCCTTGGGAACCCGCTGTGTCAGCCAGCCCTGCGAGAAAAGTGATGGCTACTGCAACGTGCCCTCCCAGGACCTCACGGTAAGTGGCATTTGCTGGGGGTGGGGGACAAAGCTGTGCTGCAGTGGGTATGTGGTCCATGCCCGCTTGTGCTGAGCCAGGGAGCCCGAGACACTTTGCAAGCTCTCCCTGGGAATGTCAGTGCTTTGCTCCATGCCTCAGTTTCTGCATCTGTGGCACGCAGGGCGCCCACTGAACCTTCAAGCTGCCTTCGCTGGCACAGCAGTCCTGGGCCAGAGCTGCTGAGACAGCCATGTGTGAGCAGGCGGGT
>NW_010390404.1:0-361 GCF_000710305.1 Buceros rhinoceros silvestris | reverse complement strand
CTCCTCACTGCTGCCCTGCCGGGAGCACACGGGCTCCCACGGGTGTCTTGCAGCTGAGGGTGCCCATGTGCTGGCTGGAGTGTGTGCACTGCACCTTCCTGCACGTATGTGTGACAGCGGATGATGGCACACACAGGCAAACTCACACCTCTTGCGTGCAAACCTGCGCGGGTGCACACTGTGCTGACTGTGCCCACACCCCCTGCCCTCTGCTCCCTCCAGGCCCTGGCCCAGTGTGGAGCCAAAGAGGGGTTCCTGCTGCCTTGTCCCAGCTAGAGAAGGGGATCTGACCAGGCTGGGCACTCGCCCTGCTGGAGACACCCAGCTAGGTCGGCTGGTTTGGCTGGTGCTGGCTCTGGCA
>NW_010390403.1:0-309 GCF_000710305.1 Buceros rhinoceros silvestris | reverse complement strand
GGTGACACTGCAGAGGAGGTCTATGAGAAAGGTAGGCAGATAATCTGCATTTTGGTGGATGCTGGTTTCTCTATTAAGAGGAGTAAGGTCAAAGGACCTTCTCAGGAGATCCAGATTCTGGGAGTTAAGTGGCAGGATGGACGTCGTCACATCCCTACAGAAGTGATCAATAAGATCACAGCCATGTCTCCGTCTACTGACAAGAAGGAGACCCAGTCCTCCTTTGGACTCACAGGCTTCTGGCAAATGCGCATTCCCGAATATAGACAGATAGTTAAGCCTCTCTACTGTCACCCGGAAGAAGAATGA
>NW_010390402.1:11165-14283 GCF_000710305.1 Buceros rhinoceros silvestris | reverse complement strand
GGTATATCGGTCCCTCGACCCTTAACAACCGTGCATTAGACAAAATTATGGATGGAAAAGTCCACCCCGGAGGATCCTGAACTTCAGATTGCTGAAGGCTACAAGAGAATATCAGAAAAGTAGCATTGCTCTTTGTTCTTGGGCATCTACTATTGACCAGGCTGGGGATAAGACACTTGTCCACACCAAACCTTTCCTCTGATCATGTATGTATCCCCTAGTGTCACTACATATCCAGAAAATCTGTACTAGATCTGTGTATAAAACCTTAGCTGTCCAGCCATTGTCCAGTTCTCATGCACCAGCGGTGATGACTCTGCCCAGTTCTGTTGGCTGTCTTCTTCCATTCTGTGTTCCAAAGTAAATATGGTAAGCTGAATGAATTTCCATGACCTAAATGACAGAAGGTAAAATAAGAAAATAAAACTATGTCAAAAAATCCAATAAAACAAATAATGCTAACATGGTGAAGTGAATGAAGGTTAGTCTGCAGTGTTGCATGCACAGCCTGCTTCCTCCTCTGCTCAGGGCTTCCTCTAAATCCTAGGCACATGGCTTTTGTATTTTGTGTTTATACAGTTTTTCTATTTCATTATTAACTGTGAAAGCCCCTTTCTCTTGTCATAAAGGATAATAGCATGACACATTTTAAAGGTAAGTTTTTCAGAGTTCTCAAGAAAGAAGAGAGGCCTTCAAACCCCAAGGACAAAGCTATTAAAATAAAAATATTCACATGAAATACGTAAGTATGAATAAAAAAGAGACAGGAACTGGGTCTTTAGAAATGTTAGCTTTAATAAAAAAAAAAAGGCAATTTCAGGAGCAGTGTCTCTCTAGGTATTATTTCTCTACGGCATATACCCAAGATAATTGTTGAAAACGTCTCTCTCTTCCAGTACATTAAGATAAAGTGCTACAGCTTACATTTCCTATTGGTATTTTTTCATTTTAAAAGCATCAGAGCACCAAGAAGGTATTTTAAAATGACGTACATCGACTCGTATATTGGTACTAAGATTTTTTTTCTATACCGCCTGCAAGCAAAAATCACAGAACTCTGGTGTTTCCATAGCAACTGCATTTTAATAAGGTGAAATTTCCAGTTTGATAGAGCTGAACAACTAATAATGTCAGCTTTCAATGCTGCAGAAGCTCAGATGTCAGGAAGGGTCAGCATAAAACATGGGGCTAAAATTGATTCTTTGCAACATTCATCTTTATTGCTAGCATAATTTTGGGAAAAGCCAATAAAAGTTATGATTAAAACAGTAATCTTATTTTCACACACTTCCCGTATCAAAAAGCATCAACATTCAAAATATATCAATTTAAATCTTATTTGTATATCTCTGTAAGAAACATCATGCTCTGACTGCAAACTCACTTTTCTCCTTTGAGATTTTACTATGCAATACCTCATAGAAGAATTCTGGGAATAGTTTTCAGGTAGTTGGTGTCAGTAGAGACTCACTGACCATCAGCGTATGCTGATGTTTCTCAGTCAGAAGACAAAAACTCAATAGCATTTTTTGCTGTAAAATCACAGTTCCCTTAAGGTCAAGAACTGAATTCAAGTGAATTGGCTTTTAAAGTTGATGGAAGTTCCTCAAAGGCTACGCAGGTCTTTCGTTTTCCTTACAGTCTTGTTCTCTGTGTCTGTGGTCTAACAAAAGCTTTTCTGGAGGGTTGCAGTGGCTTTAGGCTGGAGAATCACAGAATCACAGAATCATCATCCGGCCGGAAGAGACCTCAAAGATCATCGAGTCCAACCGTTACCCTTACACTGCCAGGGTCCCTACACCATGTCCCTCAACACCAGATCCACACGATTTTTAAACACTTCCAGGGATGGGGACTCCACCACCTCCCTAGGCAACCCGTTCCAATGCTTAATAACCCTCACTGTAAAGAATTTTTTCCTAATATCCAACCTGAACCTCCCCTGGCGCAACTTAAGGCCATTCCCCCTCGTCCTGTCATTTTCGACATAGGAGAAGAGATTGACCCCCACCTCCCTACAACTTCCCTTAAGATAATTATAAAGAGCAATAAGGTCCCCCCTAAGCCTCCTCTTCTCCAGACTGAACAGTCCCAGCTCCTTCAGCCTCTCCTCATAGGACAAGTTCTCCAGACCCTTAACCAACTTTGTTGCCCTTCTCTGAACCCGCTCCAGCACCTCAACATCCTTCCTGAAATGAGGAGCCCAAAACTGTGAGAGACTTGATAAAAAGTGGAGCTAAAGAACAAATTTGTCCCAGTGACAGGAGACTTCTTTCCTGGGTTAACAGTGTAGTGGATGGCCAGTGTGGTACTGTGGCTCCAGTGTGGTACTGGCTTTCTCCAAAAAAATGAAGGTAGAAATAATTTGAGTTACAGTATGAAGCAGCTATTTGTAACGCTGCCCTCCCCAATATGATAAAATGTATATATTGTTATATATATTGTAATTGTAATATATGTTGTATATATTGTTAGCGATGTGTGCTACAGCCTGAAGATCAAATAAATCTCCTTATAAACTGTGAAAGAACAAAATACATCCTGGTATCACTGTAGAGCACATTTAGGACCTACTGAATGAAATTGCTGTGAGGCATTTTCATGAATTTAATTCAGCTTTTATTGCAATCACAATTTAACTTGACTGGAGTTGAGAGATTTTGAAAATGTCTCCACCTGAAAGTTGATACAGTGCAAAATCTCCGTAAATAAAGTTTTATGTATGTATATGCCTTTCAATGATGGATAATTTTAGTCCCCCGTATTCAAACCTCTGATTTAAAACCTTAATATAAATTAAGGAATGGTTATATTTTACATAGATTACATGATTATGATAGTGTATGAAAATTAAGCCATCTCAAAATATTGCCCACATAACCCTATACAGTCATTTAATCCACTTTTTAATTGGTTTCATTTCCTTATCCACAGACTATTAGCCATATTACACACAACTCATAAAAAAACTCATCTTTGTGAGAAATGATGACAGCACAAACTCATAAAAACACATAAAGTATTAACATAATAATAGCACACTATCTTGAATAATTAATTGGATTTCTTTAAAATTAGATTATTTTGCATGTAGAGACTCAGACAACATTAATTCAGC